>NC_079897.1:23326611-23626611 GCF_024868665.1 Triplophysa rosa | reverse complement strand
CTTAGAAACTAAACATACCCTGATAGCACACGTACATCTGGCAGACATCTATTTATTGTCTGCATTTTCATCTGCAAGACATCTGGCAGATGCTGTTTGCTCATCTGCCCTACATCTCTGAGACGTCAGCTGTCAGATGTCATATAGACCTCTAGAAGATGTTTATGATTTAGAATGGATGTACAACAGCTCTTTCTAAGATGTTTAGCAGATGTTTTCACACAGCAGATGTTTTCCAGATCTACAGATCTTTAGCAGACATCTTACAGATGTACCTGTGCTATCTGGGTAGTAATGTTCTGTAAAGTTTGACAAATTTACTTCCCAGTCCTCAGTTTGAAAAACGTGGAAATAAGTACAGACTGTGTTTCCCACACTCATGCACTTAAGAAGCATAGGTTCAATTTATGCTTTTATAAACACAAAATCTGTTTTGAAATGTTGCATATTTGTATTCTCCTGATGCTTTTTCAACAGGTGAGAGTGTTCAGCCAGCACTGTGGCTTCAAACTCTGATGGATGCATGCTGTTCAGCTGCTGATGTCAGCATCAAAGCAGTGGCTATCTCTGTTGTTATGGATTTGGTCGGACTGACACAATCAGTAGCTATGGTGACTGCTGAGCGTGTGGCCAGTCCAGACTCGGACCAGCCAATGAGTCCTAGCCAGGGGCGTGTTGCTGTGGTGATTCGACCGCCACTCACACCGGGCATCTTGAAGTACATTGGAGAGAAAACAGATTTCTTTAAGGTTTGGATTACTTCTTTTCAAACTTTCTTTGTTTTGTTTGGTCTCTCTTGTTATCTTGATCAACATTTCTTCTCTCCTGTAGAATGTGGCTCTTATATTATGGGATCAGTTAGGTGAGGAGACCCCCCAGCATCACAAACGTAGTGTGGAGCTCTTTTACCAGCTTCACAACCTGGCTCCCTCCCCCAGCATCTGCGAAGATGTCATTAGCCAGCAGCTCATGCATCGGGACAAGGTTGGTCATGTATGCATGTGCACGTACGTATACGCACAAAAATATTTCCACATCTTCTCACACCAAATTCTTACCAAATTTTAGAGAATACGTTTGGAGGCCCATATAAAATTCTCTGTTCTTTGGCACCTGACCAGAGATCTTAACATCACCAAGTCCTCTCCTTTCAATCGCACTTTTGACAGGTAAGAGCAGTTCCACAGTAGAAAAAATCTAATGATGCAAATATCACTTTTTAAGAACAGTGTCTATTGGTCTTTCAACATCTTTACCATTTTCTACATCCCCTAGGTCTCTTTTTATCATGTTAGACAGCCTCAGTTATTGGGACGGCTCAGCGAGTGCTGTTGGCCGGGCCTGGTTGAACCAGGTTTTGCAAAGACATGACATTGCTCGTGTTCTTGAGCCACTACTACTTTTGCTCCTGCATCCTAAAACCCACCGCGTGTCTATCCAGCGTGTTCAAGCACAGCGTCACCTGGCACAGACCTTTCCCAACCCGGCAGAACAAGAGACCTCTGACCCCATTTATATGAGGGATATGAGCCACAATGAAAGTGAGAGGCTTCCTAGTATTTAAAATGGATTTTTAATCTTTATTTGTGTAATCGCTTTATTTGTTACCACTACAAATATGTTAATGAACCTTCATTCCTTGTCCCCTTTGCAGATTATTGCCAGATCAGTAGCCACAGAGGTGACCAAATGTGTGGCAGAGGGCTTACATTGGATGATATGGAGCCCTTCAGTCTGACAGTTAACCCGTTGAGTGACAGTCTTTCACTCTTGAGCTTAAGCAGCGAGAATTTGCAGCTCTGCGGCGAATACCAACCTCCAGATCAGGAGGAAGAGCCCCAGAGCTCGGATTCAAGTGGCTCTCAGACTTCCACTGTTGACAATGGCAGCTTTGATGAAATGGAGGGAGGTGGTAGTACTGTAAATATGTGTGATCATGCACTTTGTCAGTCCTCTTCGACGGAGGAAGAGTGCTTGCATAAAGCGGTTTCTGCTGTACTTGTTGAGGTACTGGACAGGGTGGTGGAAATGGTCGAGAAAGGGTCTGGTGAGACACCGTCATCTCCTGAGGCCTGGCCTCAGACAGATTCCGATAGCACCAACTCTTCCACGGATATGTCCACTGGGCCATGCATCAACCTGCCCTCCTTCTCTAACACCCAACCCAGAACGCTCCCAGAACTGGTTGCAGGAGGTACCTTAGAGTTCCTGGCCGTGGCCTCACTTGATGCTTCTGGGGAGGAGGAGCATCGGGAAGGCATCGCTCGCCATAGCTCCTCCCCTTCGATCATCACCCTACCTGACAGCGGTGCTAATGGAACCACTGAGCAAAGCCTCCAGGTCAACGACCCACATCGCAAGCGCAGCCACAGCAGCACCCAGCTCAGCCTAAAGGGCAAGATTATGGAGCGACTGGTGGATAAATCCCCAGGGGCCAAGCCCAAAATTAAAAAATCTAAGAGGAAAGACGATGAAAGGCGCAAGACCAACCAAGCAGAGAAGAGCCGGCCACCAAGCATCTTCTTTGGGGACAGTCTGGACTTGGAAAACTGGTACAGCTGTGGCGAGGGGGAAGTGTCTGAGATTGAGAGCGATATTGGTTCTCCCAGTGGTGGCGCAGCTGGCGGGACAGGTGGATCTCGTACATCTGGGTCACCTGCTCGGTTTAACATCCATCCTCTGTACCAGCATGTTCTGCTCTATCTTCAACTGTATGATTCCTTTCGTACTCTTCATGCCCTCTCCGCCATTGCAGCCATGCTTCGTACTTCACCGGCAGGATTTGTTAGCGCCATCTCCACAACTAGCATAAATAACACATACACACCCCATCTCTCTCTTCTGCAGAACCTGTTAGCACGACATCGCGTCTCTGTCATGGGCAAGGATTTCTACTGCCCCATCCCGCAGGACTCGCACTCACACTCATTTCGAAGTGCCATGTTCTTAGAGATCATCATCTCCCTTTGCCTCTATTTTCTGCGCAGCTATTACTCTGCCCACGTGACCGCCACATCACAGGACTTGGCTGGCAACCATGCCATGCAGCTGACCTGCGTTGAAGTGTTAACCCTTCTCTTCAGCGAACTTTCCAAGGTCACCGGAGGCTCAGCCAAGGGCTTTGCGAGCTTCATTTGTGACGTGCTTTCCAAATGCAAGGTGCAGAAGGTGGTACTACACTGTTTGCTTTCCACCATCTTTAGTGTGCAGAAGTGGCATGAACATCGCATAAGGGGCACCAATGTGGCGGTGGTTGAGGAGGGCCTATCAGAGGACACTGTCATAAATCTGTCAGAGGACCAGCTAGACAATTGCAGCGCCATACAGTCGCAGCTCCTGCGCCTGTTACAGAGCCTGGTGGTGTTAGAACACCGCGTGCTGATCCCAGCGGATGAAGTTGGGGAAGGAGTTCCAGGGTCAACCGGGTCTGTCGGAGGAGCTAATGGGCCCGGGGCTGGTTTTGAGCTGATCGGAGGCGAGGTAGAGCATGTCAACCCCCAACAACCGATGGCCTCCCTGCAGTACCTGCACGGGCAGCCCATCACGGCGCAAGGGATGTTTCTGTGTGCAGTGATCCGGGCCCTGCATCAGCACCACGCCTGCAAGATGCACCCACAGTGGATTGGCCTCATCACAATCACCCTGCCTTACATGGGCAAAGTGCTCCGGCGAGTGGTTGCGTCCATTACGCTGCAGTTGTGCAAAAACCTCGACAACCTTATACAGCAATACCGCTATGAGACAGGCCTCATAGACACCAGGTACTTGTCCACTTGTGCTGTGTAGAACAGGGTCATGTGCCAGTGCCGCAAGAACAAACCTTAATTTAATTTATAAGAAAAACCTCACACAGAACAGTCAAAAAGTCATTATTTTGCTTGTAGCCATGTGGTGATATTTTTACATCCACAAGATGGCACAATCACAAATAAATCACTTACTGCAATAAAGGAATAGTTTACCCCCCAAAAATCTGGCATTATTTATTCAACCTCATGTCACTCAAAACCTGTGTATGACTCTTTCTTTTATTGAAGACAAAAAAAGATATTTTGATTAATGTCTCAGTGGTTTTGTGTCCATATATTGGAAGTCAAATGTAGCCCATTTTGATCCAGTGGTTACCAATATTCTTTAAAATATTTTATTTTGTGTTCAGCAGAAGAAAGTAAGTCATACAGGTTTGGAAATTGGTAAATGATTTTTCGTTTTGGGGTGAACGTTCTTTTTATGTCCTCATGGGCTTCTTAAGATTGTGTTTCAAGAAATTAAAGCAGTTTTATGCACTTTTGAAGCAATGCTTTCTGAGAGTTTATGTATGTGTGTGGTAATCTGTTACTTTTACAGGCCTCAGTGGATGGCACTGTGTATTCCTCCTGACCTGATTCTGACTGTACTGGAAGGAATGACAGCCATAATCCATTATTGTCTGCTAGACCCAACTTCACAATATCACCAGGTGAGGGAGCTAGTCAGCCAGTTATGTGTTGAATCCTAACGTTTTCAGGCTCTTGGTCATCCCAATATTCTTTTGTAAATCCTTTGCTTATGTAAAATATTATCTAATGATAATTCATTATAAATATGAACATTGAATTAATCATATAAATATGTAAGGGGTGTTTGATGTTATCTGCATGTATCCCTCAGCTTCAGGCAAATGTCGATCAGAAGCATCTCGCAGAGGCCCGGGCGGGCATTCTCTCCATCTTGCACACCATCATGTCCTCTGTGACCCTGCTGTGGGGCGTCCTTTATCTGGTTGACAGTTCCGACAGGCCTGCTGCGGCCTCTGCCTGCTCCTCCTCCAACATCAACCTGGGATCCACAAAGGTGCTACAGAAAGACTAGAATTATTCTGGTCTTTAGACCTGTGCTATGATCTTGCCTTTAGTCCATGTTCTGTGTTTACTAAAAATGATTTCACTGTTTGTTCACAGAATCTCAGGCAGCAAATTCTCGAGCTGCTAGGTCCAATCTCAATGAATCACGGTGCTCACTTCATGGGTGCTATAGCATATGTTTGGAATGAAAGGAAGCAGGCGAAAACTCCGTCCAGGAATAAGGTATGAATAACCATCATCATTTAACCTTGAGAATCCAAAGCCACATAGATTGTTCGCTTTCATGTATGTGTAGGGTTGTAACAATATTATCGATATCGGGTTATCGCAATAGCAAAATTGTCTCAATATTATCGCGGTCACATGACTGTATGAAACAATAGGTCTTCTGGGCCTCACATAGAGAATGTTCGAAAAAATAATTCATTGTCATTTGACCCATCTCATACTATAACCAGTAGCGTTGTTAACCACCATGCAAACCACTCAAATGCGTAGGGCCCCGCAAGCTTGGGGGACCCCCTAGTGGCTACAAGCGGTAAAATCATTTGACATTTGATTTAGAGACTCAGATATACGCAATGAAACGCACGTATCAAAACGGCGCTCAAAAACGAAAGAAAGCAAAATAAAAGAAATCTAATACTAATTTTACGAATGTAGCAAAACAATGCTATGAAAAGAAGAATCTTGCACCTTTTACTTTCTTATACTGTAGCTAAAAGCATTCTGTATTATTTTGAATGAAACAAAGGACACTTTTTTATCCCAAAACCAAGAAGGTTTATTCTTATAACAAACTTTAGAGAATTTTGTGCTGTATGTGGTTCAACGTAAAATAAATCCAGTTTATATTTGTATGTATATATGTCTCATTAATTCAATGTACTCAATACTGCTGTGCAATTCAAACAAAAATGTTAGGCAATGTGTGGGGGGCCTAAGGTCTTGACTTTGCTTAGTGCCCCCAAAATGGTAAACACACCCCTGACATGAAAATGGATGCTTATGGCACGTTTCCAAGTCATCATTTGTCATTTTAAATATTGGAATAAATATTGCACCGTGGACTTACCGAGGTATTATCGTACAGTGAGATTATGATATTATTACTTCCCTATGTGTGTGTCTTTATTTCAGGTAATCCCGACGGCCAGTGAGGACCAGCTTCTCCTTGTAGAACTCGTTCGTTCAGTAAGTGCCATGCGCACTGAGACAGTGATCCAGACTGTGAAGGAGGTCCTCAAACAACCACCAGCCATTGCCAAAGAGAAGGTATTGTTAAGCAGTAATAAAGGAGCGACTATGCTAGATTCCCATTATCAAGGAGGAGAACTAATTTAACAATTGTGAATTTTAAGAGTATTTATATTTAGGACTCACTTTAGCATTTCTTTATTTCACAGAAGCATCTTTCCCTGGAAGTCTGCATGCTTCAGTTTTTTTATGCTTATGTGCAGAGGTGAGTTACTTGACCATCTATAATAATATAGGTATATATTTAAAATGATTATGTATATATGTATTTTAATGTAAATATGCTTTCATCTCCTGTAGGATTCCAGTGTCTAGTCTGGTTGATAGCTGGCCATCACTCTTGGCATTGCTGAAAGACTCTGTGCAGCTTGGCTTGCCTGCTCCTGGACAGTTCCTCATCCTTGGGTATCTATTACAGCAGTGGTTGTCAAACTTTTTCTTTGTAAGGCCCCCTTTGTGTAGAGTGCATCGCTTTGCGGCCCCCCATATAAAGACTTATAATCTTAAATTTAACATTTTTATTTAAACAAAAACATATTCGGTTATACAATGCTGAAACATCAATTCTTTTGTCTGGTGGTCTTATTTTTCTGATGTTTGATTGCATAAAATCTATGATCAATTTCTATATTTCATAAAATGCCACAAAATCTGTGGTCCCCCTGGATCCATCTCGGGGCCCCCCAAGGGGCCACGGCCCCCCAGTTTGAGAACTACTGTATTACAGTCTTTTTTTTATTTTGACGTGTTTTGTATTTTGGTTTCTCTATTGAGATTGCATCAAGCATTACATTTCTTCTCCAGTGTTCTAAATGAGTTCATCCTCAAGAATCCCACCCTGGAGAGCAAGAAGGACCAGAGAGAGCTACAGGTGACCTTTTCCTCACCAATTGCTGTGCACACATTTACAAAACTATATTTTTGGCATGATTCTGCGAAATTAGTAATACCATTATATCTCACAAATGTTACATATACACTAATTTATAAAATTGCGACTCCTCAGGATGTGACTCATAAGATTGTCGAAGCCATTGGCACGATTGCTGGCTCATCTTTAGAACAGACCACATGGCTTAGAAGAAACCTGGAGGTCAAGCCTTCTCCTCAGATCATGGTGGAAGGTACCAGTCTGGAGGCGGATGTAGAAGGTCAGTGACTTACAGTGTGTGCCATGCACAAGTGCATGTGTGTATGAAGTCGCTCACTAACAGTATGTGCATTACAGATCTAATGCTCACAGTGATGGAGGCTTCCAGCTTCACTCCATCTGTGTACAGCGTTCACGCCCTCACATTGCTGGCAGAGGTAAACATAGAATGTCACGTAGATATACACGATTTGCATCTGTATAACCAATGCAACAAACCTTGAAACTGTCAGCAGTTGTGTATTTTAATGGATGTATTCAGTAAAGACGAGTGTTGCATTGTTATCAAGCACCAAGAATTTAACATTTGCAGATATTAAGTTGAACTGCTACCACTTCTGCAACACATTCACTCTGCACAACTGTGTTGTGCTGATATGTTTGTGTTTGTGTGTCGCATTACTCTCTTCAGATGAATGTGCTTATGTTTGCATGGATGCTTAAATAAATCTGGCTTTCTTGCAGGTACTGGCTCATCTATTAGATATGGTCTTCTACAGTGATGAGAAGGAGAGGGTGATCCCTCTGTTGGTCAACCTCATGCACTACGTAGTGCCCTACCTGCGCAACCATAGGTACTTTCCCTTTAATAATGAGGAAATTCTAGTGTTCTAGCAAAGCTATTCAGATGCTGAGCTTTCCTATGTGGGTGATTCTCACGAAATGTCTGTTTAAAAGATGTCAGATGTGTGTTTTTTTAAATACTTGCATCAACAAGTTTACTTTTTAGGCATTAAAAACAAGTCATGACATGTTTCAAAGCATTCATTTCAAAACATTTTTGAACATTTCTTTCAAAATAAAGCCTTAAAAATCTCATCACCATAACCCTCTGAAAATATCAGTACCAATGGTTTGCAAAAAAGAGAAGCCATGATGCCTAAATGACATTTTTATGACTAAATGTCTTTTATTCATCATTTCTACAGAAAGTTTTAAATGTGAAAAACTTCATTTATCGGTAATAATCATCAATATTATCCTGTACACAGTATGACAAGAAAATATTACACTTTTAACTAGAGAACTATAAAAAAATCTGTTTGTGGTAGACATTTGGAAGTTTTTTTTTTTTTTTGCATATTTAGAACATCTAATAGGACATCCAATTATTTTTTTCAGAATATTTTTTTACTTTGTTTTCAATTACAACATGATGTCATACACTTGTATGGTAATGAGATTTTCAATAGAAAATACCAAAATAATTCATTCCTATGTTAAAAAATAGTCTTTGTGCAAGGTATTGTGCACTATAATCTTTATTATGATCATTTTTTTGTGTTCCTAAATTATATGTTTTAAATATAAAATCGTTACTGCCATAACGTTTCAGTGGTTTTGTGACAATGACCCAAGTTGACTTGGATTTTACACTGAACTTGTAGCCGGTGAAGTTGCACAATTGATGAAAATATTTAGAAAGTGATTCTAAGTTTCCATCCTTTCACCAGCGCTCACAACGCCCCCAGTTATCGCGCATGTATACAGCTGCTGAGCAGCCTCAGTGGATATCAGTACACGCGGAGAGCCTGGAAAAAAGAGGCCTTTGACTTGTTCATGGACCATACGTTCTTCCAGATGGACTCCTCTTGTGTTAGCCAGTGAGTGTCGTTATGCATCTTCATTGTGTTTGGAAAGCAGCAGTGTGTGACCTCTCTATTCACCACGTTTCTCTCTCTCTTTCAGCTGGAGAGCAATCATAGACCACCTGATGACTCATGACAAAACCACATTCAGAGACCTGATGAGTGAGTCTTTCCCTTCCACCAGCTACTCCTATCATTTTGCTCCACCATAATTGTGGAGCTAATGTTTGTGGTACATTTGAGTTTCTTGGTGTTAATGCGTAGACGTCTGTATGCAGCACGAGTTGCCGTGGCCCAGAGCAGCTCTCTGAGTCTTTTCACCAATCGAGATGCCGAGCTTGAGCAGAGAGCCATGCTATTAAAAAGACTGGCCTTCACCATCTACAGCAGTGAGGTGGACCAATATCAGAAGTACTTGCCGGACATCCAAGGTACAAAAACGAGCAATAGGATCAAATTGAATTGTAAACTTTAAATAATGCTGGCTTTTTAACACGCGTTGATGTGTTTTCAGAGCGTCTTGTGGAGAGCCTGCGACTTCCTCAAGTCCCCATCCTTCATGCTCAGGTCTTTCTCTTCTTCAGAGTGCTGCTGCTCCGCATGTCCCCTCAACACCTAACCTCACTCTGGCCCACTATGATCACTGAACTGGTGAGAACATGACATATTTCACATATTACCAGCAATATCTTGAAATTACTGATAGAATAACAGAAGATAAAAGGATGTAGTGTTGTGGTAAACTTTTGTGGACTTTTTTTTTCTTCTCTCAGGTTCAGGTGTTCTTACTCATGGAACAGGAACTCACTGCAGATGAGGACATCACCAGGTTTTACCTTCATTAATACCTACATGCACATACATTTTGTCTGTTCAAATCTAAACTATATTTAGACATTACGAGTGACTCTGTTGAGTACTTACGGACGTGATCCTTTTCAGAATCTCAGGCCCGTCAGTAGCAGGGCTAGAAACAACATACTCAGGGGGCAACGGATTCTCTACCTCCTACAACAGCCAGCGCTGGCTCAACCTCTACCTGTCTGCCTGTAAGCTGCTGGATCTAGCCCTCGCTCTACCGTCCGAGAGCCTGCCTCAGTTCCAGATGTGGGTGCCAACATTCAGTTTCTATCTGAATAAATGTCAGTACCCTTCTGAATTTCAATGAAATGCTAAGAAATGAACTATGCCACAGGTATCGGTGGGCATTCATCCCTGAGGCGTCAGATGATTCTGGTATGGAGGTCCGAAGACAGGGGACGCATCAAAGAGAGTTCAAGCCCTATGTTGTCAGATTGGCGAAGCTCCTGAGAAAAAGGGCCAAGGTAACACAACCAACAGTAGCCTTTAAATAATTGTACACTTAAAGGTGCACTAAGTAATTTTCCCTAAAGAAATAAAAAGTACATTTGCAAAGTAAAAACTGTTTCATTTTAAATGCCAAACGGATGTTTGGCAACCCCCCACCGGTATTGGACACTTTCTCTCTAAGTGCATTTGTTTTATGTGATGCTCCATGTACTCCACTAGGTGTCAGCATGACATAAACGGGCAAAATTATATCTTAAATCTAGAAAAATTATTGTCTTTCCTACTGTTACAAAGGCTCTATCACCAGGATTCAACAGTATAAGCATAGGATCACTAACACCGTTCAGTAGATTTCCAAATGCTCTGCTGAGCCTTGCATGCTCTTTTAACCTCATGAGAACATCTGCATTAATCCTAGAAAAATCCAGAAGAGGATTGCTCCATTCGCACATTATCTTGGGATCCCGGGCAGCTCCTGCTTACACTCAACGTGATCCGCAGCATGGAACAGCTCCTACCATTCTTCAATCTTCTTAGCCAAGTTTTCAGCAGCAAGGGCAGCAACCGCTCAGGATCGTACCACAGCCCAACTCCCAGTGACGGCCCGTTCCCCGGCAAGGACGGAAAATTGGAGAGCCAGAAAGTTTTCTGGTGCCGAACAAGACAGAACATTGAGGAGATGGTTGAGAAGGACTTTCTGGAGGGACTCATTAAAACGTGACATGACGTGATCAAAAATCCATTGAGCTAACACTAACACCTCATCTTAAAAAAAAAGACAAAAAATAAGTTTGTACATTTTTTGCTTTTCTAATTAATGTATTTTTCCCAAAAGCTTTACTACTTAATTTAAAATCTTTTACTTGTAAATAAGGACACCTGTGATGTTTTTTCATTTGTTTGAGCCCTTAGGATAGTGTAAAGATATGTGCCATTTCATATTGTGGTCACTTGCCTAATAAAAAGACATATCATTTAAATAGAAACACTTGTGAATTTCCTCATCCGCAGACAGGCGTTGTTGCAGACCTCCGTATCTAACTCATCAAATTTGCACTAATATTTATTTTCTTTTTGATTAAGATTTTAAGGGTGTCAACAAAACAGATTGTGTAAGAAAACTAAGTATAAATGGACAATTTTTAAGTAATGTTGCTGATCAAACTGATCAAAGCCATAATGAAAAAACTATTATTGCATATCAGAGGATGTGGCAGAGTAAATTGAATAAATTTGGAGGTGATTAATGTGCTTCACATCTGTTTTTCCTTCATAAAATACAAATCTACTTTAACAAAATTTAAAAAATGGGCCTTTTCAGTATTTTCTCAGCACTTAAACATTACGGGGTGGTTTCCCAGACAGGCATTATCTTGAATCAAGACTAGGCCTTAGTAAAATTAGGATATTTAAGTCATTTTAAAAAACATTTAAGTTAGTCTGGAACCAGGCTTAAGACCTGTCTGGGACACCGCCCCATATGGTAATGTTAAACAAACTACAGTGCATACATTTTGTGTGACTCATAAAATATGTTTTTTGTCAAATGCTTACATGCATTTTGGTTTTTTTAAATGCAGAATACAGACATGAACACAAAAAAACATGTCTAATATTATACAATAACATAATCTAAAGAGAGAAATGAATCGTGGTTTTATTATAATATAATTGTAGTAACCATGTTTTTTTGCAGGTTGTTTACCACCATTAATACCATATTAGTTAAACTGGTTATTGTTAATTGATGATTACTGTGGTTTTACTGCAAATTAACCTAAAAAAAACTAAGGTAATTTTCTACAGAAAATGAGGAAAGAATAATGAATATGGGCGCAGATAGTAAAAGGCAATGTGGGTTTGAGATGACGTGTGACCTGACTCATGCGTGGGGGCGGAGTGATACCACAAATAAATAAATATCGAGTCCAACAGGGACCTCGGCTTCCCGTTAGCGTTGCGTTTCATTCTCCTAGTTCAGCAGTTGTCCGATACTGGACAGCCACGGGGTCAATGAAAAGGAAGGAGACGTGTTTTTAGACATGAGGAGAACAACGCGAGCCGTTTGAAGGTTTTGGGTGACTGGAAGCTTAATCCTTCATCTGGAGGAGAGAAGAGCCGAGCATCATCGGATAAAGCCTCTTCCAACACAACGCGAAAATAATAAGGAATATCTTTGAAGACTACATATAAATAGTCCTTCATTGCCCTGAAGTTTGCTGTTTTGATGGACTCGTTTGTGGATGAAATAATCGTTACGCGTCACCGATGTGATCCCGCATCCCCACGAGGCGAATAGACAGCGTTGCGATGCGCAGGCGTTAGCTCGATATTTTTTACCGTAGTAAATGCATTCGCTTGCCCGTATCGTATTAGTATTGTTTTGTATGTATACGTGTAATTTTTGGGGGTCGTAAATGAAACCGAGCGGTAATCGTGTTCATCATCTGTGGTAAAAGCTTGGCCTTAATAATAATAACACCGTATTAACATCTTGTGGTTAAGAATCTATTCAAACGCCACACACGTAAGGCTTTGAGGTGGACTCAAGTCGACAAAAATCTTGCACACGGGAATACAGGCCGTTGTTTACGTTCACAGCGAGAGAAGGAAGATGTCGGGTCAGACTCTGACGGATCGCATCGCCGCGGCGCAGTACAGCCTCACCGGGTCTGAGGTGGCTCGCGCTGTGTGTAAGGCGACCACACATGAGGTGATGGCACCCAAGAAGAAACATCTCGAATGTAAGTCGTTTCAAGGCTCTGGCCTTGTTTATGCCTTTTAATTGTATGTTATCAATAATTTAAAGCTCATTTTCCCGTGCACTGTTTACCTATAGGCACACATACATGCAATTATGGTGGCCCATCAAAGGTCATCAAATGCCACTGGGTGCACTGGAGAGGCCTACTGTGATGTTATCCCTGCTAGATTCCATTATGAACTTGCATCCATTGCCATTAAAACCATTACAAAATTACCTTTTGTAAGGTGTTTGGGCCTCATTCCAGGATTTAATGATGTTCTGTGGTTCCCATTACCAGTTTGGATGCACAGCGATTAATATAGTTTCCAATGAGACTAATACATTTCCCATTATAACCTTTACAACTGTTCAAAATTCTGTGATGGTTTCTGTTGCGTTTTGGAAATGAGATGTTCAATAGCTCTGTGACTAATAGGCCCTCATTTCACAGTGTGTCTGTCACTGGGTAGAGAACATGGCCACCATCCACCGCGTGGCTTGGAATCACAATCTGTTTATTGCACCGGTCCAGGTCATGTGTTTAAAAATGGATTATTGTACACACATGGACTATAAATATTAATAGTGTTCGTTCATGATAGTATTTTAACACAAAATGATGACTGCAGAGTGTGTTCCGTTCTGATAAAGGCATTTCCTTCCTAGCATTGCAATATTTTCCCACAGCAACTACACAGATGTGCCTAAATAGGTTTATGCATGTTCAGTAGCATGAACAGATAAGTAGAAATACAAATGCTGGTTGTCTGGGCTTTTCATTCACCGTAACTATAGACTGAAATAAGTAACTGTAAGTTTGGGGTGAGTGCACCGAACATTGATAACATAACAGGAAGTGCACTCGAAATGTGTGATCAATCACCCGGATGAGGTCAAGCAGCAGGTGGCCTGGAATTGTTTCAGCAAACCCAGTATGCTTTCACTGGGTCTCAGATTCACCCCAGCTGAATTATACATTCCCCGTTCAAGGGTCCAGAGGGTGTCACCGTGAGCATTTACTGGTACAACTGCAAGGCTCTCTTTGAAAGTTTACAACACTGTCTAAATTTTTCATTTGAGGATGCTGTTCATCTATAGACCTCTTAGTTACTTGCTTTACAAAGCCAGCTGCCAGATTTCAGAAAGAACAGAACACTTCAATTTTGTATAAAAGTGTTTATATACTGTACCTCAAGCATGAAGGTAGGATTTAAAATTATGTACACAGATGTTTAAATTGGCTTGTGTTGAAATCCGAGCGCTGTCTCTTTGAAATATGAGATATTGTGTTTTTGTCGGCGGGCCCTTAAATCAATGGCTTTCAAATAGTCCTGATCAGCATCACAAAAGATCTCTGTTTGTGGCAGGTGTCCTAGTCTCCTAAGCACTGGGACACACCCACATCTCTCTCAGAGGAACACTAGGAATCACAACACGTCAATTACGCCAGAGATTGAACTGCGTGGCTCAGGATCACGTGTGTCCAAAGCTTTTTCTTTGTTTTTTACTATGTTAAGTTTATTTATAGTTTTTAACTGATTCGTATTTTGTGTATTCAACATGCATCCTTGTGAAAACACTATGAGCCAGCAATCTCTTTAATGTTTCTAGATGTGCTGACTCATTAGTTCCCCTGCCATTTTGTATGGTACACATGCATTTCAATAGCACAATGTCAGTCATCAGAGCTTCTTTGATGGACAGGGCGCTTGTTTAGTTGATGTTATTTCTAGATTTTTTTATATAAAAAAATGAGAAACTATGAAATAGTGTGACTTGCATTTTACAACATGAATCTGCTGTAGGGATTGAACAGAACCGGAACATCTCAGGATAGTGGCAGATCCATGTGTAAACCTGGCAGCATTCTGATGCTGAATTGATGCATAAAGAGGCTGTTGATGAAAAGTTTTAATTTAGTTTTAATTTAATTATAATGTCTTTTGGTTAAAACTAGGGATGCACCGATATGTAAATTTTGGCCGATAACGATAATTCTTTAACATTGGAAGCCGATAACCGATATATTGGCCGATATACAGTATCTAAATATTAATATAAAATTCCTTAAGACTGAAACAAAAGGCAAAAAGTGGACAACTGCTTTTATTTGAAAACATTCACCGCGGAAAACAAGGTAACCATTAGTTCTCTTTTTTCCCCCTGAAAATCATGTACCAAACCTACTTTACACTAATTAACGATTATTTAACCTTCAAACTTTTCTGGTATATTTTTTATTTAATAAACAAATTATAGATGTTCTTCCAGAAAAATGTTTTCAAGAGCCACATGTCTAACAGGTCTCAAGACAGAGAGAAGATGAAGTAGTTTAACCAGAGGAACTGATTTAAGATTTATCGGCTTTAATATATCGGCATCAATTTTATCATTGGCCGATACCGATAACATTAAAAATGACCATTTATCGTGCATCCCTAGTTAAAACCATAATTCTAAAAGCATATTCTGGGCATGCGTCAATAAATCATGCCTCTAATTGTGAAATTAGGGGAAACCAGTAGACTAGATCCACAGTGGCCCCAATAAGTATTTGGATAGTTAAGCGACACTTTTAAAAATGTTTAATGTCATCGCATTAGATGACAAAATGTTAAACTAAGTAGCATCTACAAATGATTCTGGACGTTTCCTTACAAGTAACTTCACTTTGATGTCCCACATTACATGCCATGAAACCTGCAGTAGGGAATGAAAAAGGTCTTGTCATTGATAGTCTTATACCATCAGCTGTGTAGCAGCTTTTTGTGGAAAGCAGAACATTTTGAAAGTTCGTGCAAAGGCAGCTGGTCAATAATCAGGTTAAAATACGAGCAGTATGATGTGTAAGGGGTGCAGGTTAGGTATGTATTATGTATACTTATAGATAAGTGAACCAATAATGATTAATGGAATGTAAGTCTCAGGCATCTGATTCTTCAGCGATAGATCAGCTAGCTGTATCATCAAATTATCTGTAGTTGTTCTTTTTGACATCAAGAATGGGGATAGTGTGGCCAGACAGTCTGGACAGGATTTCAAGTTCACCATCTCACACTTCAGTTTCAAACGTCTACAGTATGCTGATAGAAATGTATTTTGTCTAATGAGTGTAGGGTCCTTGGA
Organism: Triplophysa rosa; assembly: GCF_024868665.1. NCBI lineage: Eukaryota > Metazoa > Chordata > Actinopteri > Cypriniformes > Nemacheilidae > Triplophysa > Triplophysa rosa. Next base: position 23,610,588 of record NC_079897.1, on the reverse strand, counting down.
GACGTACGATAGACTCGGAATCATTTATTCGTGTCTCATAGAACAAGTTACTGGGGGCACCAGGGTAACATTTCAGGAGTTTGTCTTATACCTTAAAGGGATAGTTCATTCAAAAATAAAAATGTTATCATTTGATTACCCTCATGTTGATCAAAACACGTATCTCGGTGGTTTTGTGTCCATATAATAGAACTCAATGGGGGCCAATGTTGTTTGGTTACTAACATACTTCAAAATATCTTTCGTGTTCCAAAGAAGAAAAAAGTCATCAAAGTTTGGAATGACATTAGGGTGAGTAAATACTGAAAGCATTTTTATTTTTGGAAGTAGTCTAATGGCGTTTAATTCATGCTGCCATATCTGTATGTATTTTCCTCTGAAATACACAGGTAGGTTTATATAGAAGAATGTATTCAAAGGCTACCAGTTACTAAACTTACTGTATATACAAATTTATCCTTATATAAAACTGTACAGTATGTTCATGTGAAACATGGTAAGAATCTGGATATTAATGTGTTAGTTCCGTAAATGTTTTGCTTTTTTTTCTTGCTGCAGACCTCAAATCAAGTAGTGTGGTCTCACTAAGATACTTTTTTTTGTGCATCTCAGTGAATCACTTTCTGTTCCCCTCTACGTTTGTCATTCGCAAGCTCGCATCTTTCCATCCTTTTTTTTTCGGCAGCTACAAATCAAACAGCGCACATGATCTACTCTGCAGCGTGTGAAAGCTTGTGCTGCACTGATGTCACACAGCACGAGAAATCAGCAGTGCTGTGATGTCACATCTGAAAATACAGCCTTCAGCCAATCACCATGAAGTGGAGCATTAGCTAGCCTAGTGCTTTCAGCACCTTGGACAGGGACACCCCCACAGCAACTGAACCAACACCTTCCTCCATTGTGACTGCCAACTCCCATTTTCCAGCCCCCCTCCCCCACTCTTAGAGGTCACTGCGTCCTTGAAGCCCTATTCGTTGTATTAGTCATTGCGTGTGTTGAGTTCAAACTTTGACGTGAGTTGTTTATGCTGTATTTTGTAATCGCCTCCACACCAGCTATTCACACGCACACAACATATTCACACTCAAGTGTAGGAAGACTCTTCTGTCTATTCATTGCACAGATGTTCATAGTCCTGCTATGCTAAGTGGTGAAAGCGCTAAATTTAACTCTCTGTTAATCAGGATACGTGCACGCTGGCAGTCATGTACATGGCAGCAATGAATGCTGTTAGTACACTGCTGTGCCATGAATAATGCAAGCAGAGATGTGTTTCTTGTGTAATCTGCCTACCACACTGCTGAGTCCACAGGAGCCATGCTCTCTGGTGGGGTCACAGACCTGGAAAGGGTCGTCTGAGATTAGGCCACATAGGACATTACTGATTTTCACACCGAAGAGAAGTCAGACAAATTGAGACACGTATACATATTATACATGTCAAGCAGGAGCGGGGTATTTACATTGGGAGACGGGTACGTGAGGATTTGTTTGGAGAGGTAAACACTGAGATTATAATATTACAATCATGTCTATCTGAGATATGCTGTGATAAAGGCTTTGGTATTTATTAATGCAAAAATATTTGAAGTGAAACCAAATACACATGTTTGAGAACTAAGACATTCATTAGGATTAAATGGTAGTATGGAATTAGGTACCATCAAAGGAAATATTATTATTAAAGGTCTAGTGTATGAAATTTAGCTGCTTTTAGGTGAGGTTGCGAATTGCAACCAACGGCTCAGTCCACTGCTCACCCTCCCTTTTGAAGCACTACGGTGGCTAACACAGGACTTAGATGTCTTCACGTTTTCTCTTCTTTGCTTAAGGAGATAACGTATTTACGAAATGTGCCCTGTAGAGCAGTTTGTCCGTTTAGGGCTACTGTAGAAACAACATGGCGAATGACCTGCGGTGTACGTAGATAGAAATAGCTCATTCTAAGGTAGTAAAAACTTAACGCTTCATTATGTAAGCTCTTTACTGTATACACCTCTGAAGACATTGTTATGTATTCTTACATCGCATTTCTATCAGTGTATGCTCCAAACTACACAAAGCACCTTTAAAGGTGACTTTCAACTGGTTTCTTTTTTTTATTTTTATTGTATTGCAACGCAGCACACACAGCTAAATTCAATATCAGTAAAATGGGCAAATCTTTCTTTCAAAGATTTGTCCTTGGAAAAGACCTATTTTATAAATGATTGTTTACATTAAATGGATGTAGCTCACATCTTCAGTACAGAAAGGAAAATCTTATGATGATCTGTTGCTCTCTTGTGTAGGCTGGTTTACTCTGGTTTCTTCGTGGATGCTAGTTACAACACTGCTTGCCAGTGAGGGCACATGGGCAAGCTCTCAGTTTTTTTGCTCCAGGGAAATGGCTATAAATAAAGATGGCTTTTCATGCTTCATTCATGTGCAGCGGAATATGGCTGTTTTTGCAAACACCCTCATGACACCCACACTAGTGTTAAACACGTATTTTAGTTAAACACTAAAAACATTTATTACAGCACATGTATCCGTTTGTATAACAATGAACAATAGCCATGACAAAACTGTCAGTGAAGTAAAACAAGGAAATCTGCTGTTGCAAAAGGTGTTGGGATACAGAGAATCGGGGTTAAAACATAATACAACTTGATATGTAGCTTGATGGTAAGTTGTTAGATCGTTGTGCAAGGGTGTTAATTTGCTATTGTGGCTTTTTATTACTGTAACAACACTAAGAGGACAAGCAGAATTTGTTTGAATACAACAAATTACAAATTCTCATTGTAAGGTTTGCAACAGGGTACAGTATATGTAGAACGTTACATGACCAACCTTAAAAAACAGGTCCCGTTGTCTGCTTGTCTGAGAAAATCTTATCAGCAGTATGAGCTGCGATATCTATTTATTTTTGCTATTATCTATAGAACCTAGCTAGTTGTTTTATTCTTTTTTAATATTCAAATCTCAGTGAGAGGAAAAAATAAAGAACTTCAATATGGATATGTGATGGAGATCGACTGTGATCATCTTTGGTAGCTCCTTTGAAGGCATTTTGAGTAAAACAGCAACACGTGTATCCGGATGTGATGAGACCAGTTTTTGGTTTCTGCACGTGACGTTCGGCGTAAAGCCGAAAGAGAGTAAAATAATGATATTTAATACAATTATAGAAATAATATGCTGTTTGTTAAAGGAAACTTTTTCCTGATTTTCCATGGCTATATGTCAACCACTTGTTGGATGGTTTGTCCTTCAAACTGAAGCGTATTACAATTGCTGTTTTTGCTGCTGCTTGTGCACACGTTCATTCCACTTAAATGTTTGTGATAGATTTTCTTTTAACAGTACTTGGGGACACTCACTGTTAGTTGGCTTATAACTGTTCTTTTGTTGCACTGCGTGGCTGTACACATCACTTAATGAAATGTTTTAACGTCCTCATATATGACAAAGAAGTCCTGACACCCGACTATGTGCTGTGAACATGTTGCCAGGGAAACAGGCTTTTTTAGTATGTCTGTCACCCCTCCTACTCGTGTCTTCAGAGGAGTGAAAATCACCAGCTCAACAACTGATTGTTTGTCGCTTATTAACACATAGCATGATACTTGATGTTGGTGTTTAGTTTGTAATAGAGCAGTCATTCGTTTGTATGAATGCACAATAGCATACAGTCTGGATTTAAATGATTTTGTAGGTTTAATTGAATGTCTAAAGTGTGAGAATTTTAATTCTGCTCCACAACAGCTTATTTCTCTGACACTACCTTATGTGCAACAATAGTGCATTTTTATGGGACAATTTATACGTTTTTGGATCATCAGAGAAGCAGAATTAGTCTGAAAGGTGTACTTTGTAGATGTGTAGCACATAGTTACTATAAAAACAATCTAAGTCAATGGAAATTCTCCACCATCCTCCCCACACAGCTCATGGTCTGCCACTGATATTGTATTCAGCTCTTGATATTGAACAGGGAAAGTGGCCCATGGGCCAAGCTTTCGGTCGATAATAGTCTGGGATCACAGCTGCAGGGTAGTTTCGTTTTTTAGACTCATATGAGACGGCAGTGCAGTTGCTTTGTACACTCAAGGTCTGTAATTACTGACTATGTGAATACTGATACTCAAGGTGTTTGTGTTTATCGTCTTTTTAGTATTTTATGTCGGTAAGCATTCCTGCTGCTGTGTAATTCAAGAAATTTGAGACGCTACCTTATCGCCCTGTTATCTCCCAATCACTATCCCTAAATAAGTAAGCAAGCCAGGTCAGATCAGATCTATTGTCTATAGCAGTGGTTCCCTAACTGAGCTATGAGAGGTGACTATGGGAGTATGCAACACTTATTAACATAAAGAATGAATACAGACGTGTGTAGAGAAAATGACTTGATAGTGTCTTGATAGTGAAATGATAGTTCACGCAAAAATGAGAATTCTTACATCATTTACTCAACCTTTATGTCGTTCCAAACTTGTATGTCTTTGTTTCTTCTGTATTACAAAAAAGACATTTTGAAGAACGTTGGTAGCCAAACAACACCGGCCCCCATTGATTTCCATTTATGGACACAAAACTGAGACAGTTCATAAAATGTCTTCTTTTGTGTTCTACAGAAGACAGCGAGTGTGTTTACATGCACAGTCTTACTCTGATTATGCTTAATATGCTGATAACAAGTAAGGTCACGTAAATGCGCAAAACGGTTTTCTTTTATCGGGGAAAGCTCATAAACGGCGCAAGCAAAACCTGTTCGTCAGAGATAGTTTTTTACTCCGATTTCGCGCTGCATGTAAACGCCTTTACCGGTTTCCAAACGGAAGTAATAGTAAACTAACGCATAAAAGTCCGCTCTCGAATCATGCAGTTGATGTAGAAACGTCAAAATGAAGAACTATTGTTGCATATTCTGGTTCTGCGGACAATAAGTAGAGATATAAAAATACAGCTTCTGACCGTTTTCCCGCTGCATTTTTAAGTACTAAACAGACTATCGATGATGACGTCACTGCACGCGAGTAACCCGGCAAGTCTCAAACTTCCATGTAAACGCTGTTATTTGCGTAGCTGGTTTATTGCTATGAATGTAAACATGTGAAAACAGGTTTCTTTTTAAGCTGATTTTTGATAGATATCCGTTTATTTTGTGCATGTAAACGCACTCATTGTAGAAAGATTCATATACAGGTTTTGAACCACATGAGTGTGAATTTTCATTTTTGGGTGAACTATCCCTTTAAGACTCCACCTTTGTCCAGGACAACCAAACATAACAAAGCTATGCAAGTCACTCACTTTCTACATGAGCCTTTCACTTAATATTCTGTTATTTTACTGTATGTCATAACCTGTTTTGTGTGTTAGTTTGCATATAGTAAAATGTGTTGCATAGTTTTAATATTACTATTATATTTCATATTTCTTATGACTTTCCATGTGTATTGTTTTACAAAAATCCTACTGCAACAATTCCCAGACTCAATCTTCTATTATAGTGTGACTCGTGATGGATTCTAATTTATTTCCAGGTGCCTCAACAAGTGATAATAATGCTCTCATTGGACAGCTGGCTCATGAATAACAACTTATTACACAGAGGGAAGCGCAGCAGCACACAAACATGCCAAATATAAGAAATAAATGGATTACAATGTAAAAGATTATTATTGTGTACATAAAGATAAAAATCTGGCTTGTCATGTAGATGATCTGCTCGCGCACTTTAACCTCACGCATTAGCAGATGCGTTTCCTCTCAGGAGAAGCGCCAGTCTTTGCTCTTGCAATGGTGCGAGCGCAACTGGTTCTTAAAGGGAATGAGAGATGACACTCTGATTGGTTTATTGCACGTTACGCCCTAAAAACACCCATTACTCATTAAGCGCCGACCGTTTTCCCGTCGTTAAACTAGCAAAAGTGGATTCGGACACGCCCTGAGAGCTCCTGCGCCCTGCGCTTTAGACCATGCGCTTAGATCGTGAAAATAGGGCCCTCAGACTTTTTTACATGTATATATAATGATGTCACATCTGGTGTTTTCACCTGCTGTTGCAGTTACACTGTATTGGCGTTTTCGTGCATTTGCCATGTTTTTAGTCTTTTGAAGATTTTGAACAGGTTGTGATGAAAGCTAAAAATTTACATTTCTGTACATCTAATTCTCATCATTGATGTCTGTTGTCTGTTTTGTGCATCTTAAAATGACTGAATAACAGTTTGGGTACAATTGTAATATGTTATGGTTTACATGTTAATGTTTATAGATGAGTTTCGGTAGGCTAATTTCCCATGCTTTTATATTTCTTCACAGATTTGATCCAGGCAACCCAGGAGTCCAATGTCAATATTCCTCAGATGGCTGATACCCTGTTTGAGAGAGCAGGAAATGCCAGCTGGGTCGTGGTCTTTAAGGCTTTGGTCTCTACTCATCACCTGATGGTCCATGGCAATGAGGTGAGGTGCAATTCCCATTCGCTTTGGAGAAACAAGTAGTTTGCTAAAGCATTATTTACATGATACTTTTGAGCTAAAGCGTTGTTTTGAATGAAATGTATTATTTTAACAAAGGGTGTGGTTTGGACTGGCCCAGAAAAAATCTGCAGACTTTATTTTCACTTACGTTTGCACTGATGAGGGAATATTATGAGGGAATAAACAGTATATTTATGTGGTAAATGTGATAAACCGATCTGGCATTACTGCCGTCTATATATTTGCTGAGATCAAAATACTTCCATGGGACGTGTCACATTTGACATGCGTACACAAATTTGGCAGCAGTCATGGAATGATGTTAAGCCGAAGTATAATGTTGTAAACATCTACCACTTCTTTAAATATTAAAGCAATGTAGGTAAACGAGTATTTTCTTTTTTGTTTGTGAAAATGACTTCACAGACCTGCACACAATTTGCATTTCAGCCATCTGAAATGCAATTTACAAAGCAGTTTTGAAAAGCTTAATCCAAATAGCTCTAATTGATTCTAGCCTTGAGTGCATTTATTTGCATTTTTGAACGACTTTACTACAAGGTCTGCATAATATTAAACCAACCTCAATATTTAGGACTAAAATGAACCTTAGGGAATCGTCCCCTGAAATTTGACAGTTTCCTAAGGAGCTTTTCCACACAGCTGACCAGCTACTTCCCTCAAAGCGTCACTCACTTATCTTTACGACAGTTATCACACCCATCAGATAGATGGGCAGATGTTCCAGCCCTCCCTCTGAAAGCCCAGTTTAAGCGCTGTTGACAGAGACACTGCAGAATGAAAAAGGCAGGTGGCAGCGGAAGACAGAACGAGATAAAGAGAGAATAGAAGCTTCTAGGGTGGCCACTGACCACCACCCAACAAAACAAATGTGGGACAGGTAATCCGTTTGTGTGGGACAATGTGGGACACCATTGAAAGGTAGCACAAAACTGTGATATAACAACAGAATGAAAACATTTTTATATCATTTTTTAGCTTATAAAAATTGTCATGGTCCTGCCTTCTTGTTCATGATTTTCTAGTCTTGGGGCAGTATCGTGACAGATCCCTTATGTTTAGTGTGAGAAAGCCATGGGGTGTTTATCTTTTGATATTCCATGTGTTTTCTCGTGTCTCGTCATTGGCCCTGCCCCTCTCGTTTCCCGTATTACTTCCCGGCTGTGTTTCATTACCCTCACCTGCCCTGTGTTATTATCCCTCGTTATTATCCCTCCCCCCACAATACACCCCCTACATTTCAGAAGTAATAGTAAATTCATGCGGCGCCGCCTAGGTCAGGCACTGCAGTTGCTCAAAATTTGCTGCTAAAGCCTTGATGACAACACACTTTATTCTCATTGGCCTGAATATTCACGTGTATATTTGACATGTGTTGCGTGTTTATTCTGACACACTCGGTTATGATTATACTCACATTTTATGTTTATTGTACTGATCTTAATGCAAAAAGTAGGTATTCCTATCATATTCACTTAATCCCTGATAAAGAAATTAATATCCCTTCTTCTGCTCCCTACAGGACCTGTAGTTTCAGCTCCATGTCCTACCTGACGGCCAACTTTTTACATCCCCCCCCCCCCCCGATCTCGATATGGGTCAACTCGAACAAGCCTAATAATACCACCCAATGTTAATACAACAATTAAACAATGTCATTTTATTTTTGATTGGACTGTTTTCGGAAATAACATGCAACATCATAAGGTTATGTGACAAACATATGGGTGTGATGATAGCATCTAAGTCCATTGCTTTTTGAATGACTTATTGTGGAATAATACTATTCCTCTTACAATTTAAGAGATAATAAACGGGGTATGATGCAATGTATTCGGTAAGTAGTAATCTAGTGTTTCATGCCAAACATACTCAAAGATGATGTCATGCTGGGATAGTTTTTTAATGCACATTAGATTTGATTTAGATAAACTAAATGCATCATGCATAATATGAAGTTAGTTGTTTACCTTTGAAATTATTCTTTCTATTTTTATTAATGTTTCTTATTTATTCATTTGTATTATATTGCATTTTGAATGTAATATGGCAATGGAATGTACTAAATTGGTTTAGTTTTCACAGATATTAATGTATGCAATTTCAGCAATAAATATGTTAATTTTTCTAAAAAGGAATCAAATTAGTTGTTCATTTTAAGAGACCTGTCTATTTTCTCTTGTATATTTAGTATTGCTCTTTAATAAAGAAAAAGTACTTATTATCCGAATACCCGATTAATCGATGGAAAATCAGTAGAATACTCGAATACTAAAATAATCGATAGCTGCACTATTGATTAAAGACATTTTTTTTTTCAGCGATTCATCCAGTACCTTGCCTCCAGGAACACTCTTTTCAATCTTAGTAATTTTTTGGACAAAACTGGCTCTCATGGTGAGTAATACTTTGCGCAGTGTAACCTGACCTTCGATAATGAGACAGTTCAGGATCGTTCATTGATCTTACACGGGCTGCAGCTGGCAGACACAATCTCTCTTTATAGCATGAGTGAAATGACTATAGAATGTTAACTCAGCTTTAATTAATCGCACTGCTGTCAGTTTAACAATGCTTCGCATTCAGGGACATCTGAAAAAGTGGGTGTAGTTTATGAATATTAATTTGAATATTAATTACTATGAAATCTAGCAGAGTGAGTGCTACCCGTAGAAAATTAGTGTTTTTTTTAACATTTATTTTATATTGCAGAATTTGTTTTACATTACTCTTGATGTTTTTCCACGATTTCTAAATGTTTTTAAATGTTCCAATAACATTGTAAGAATAACGTTTTTATGCCAAAGTTTTCATTACATTTAACAGTGACATAAAATGTTGATTAATGACTATTTTAATATTACTCCAAGAAGTTTAAAAAAATGTTAGCCAAAGTTCTGAGAATGTTTCCTGTTAGTTGGGTAGTCTTCCTAATCATTAAAAATGAATTTTGAGGCCCCAAGTGGTCAGTTTAAAAAAAACTATTTTTCTATTTATTTTAAGGTTACGACATGTCAACATTTATCAGACGCTACAGCAGGTATCTGAACGAGAAGGCATTTGCTTACAGACAGATGGCTTTTGACTTCGCCCGAGTGAAGAAAGGGTAAATAAGTATTTTTTATTTATACCCCTTTGTTATATGACTGTACCCAGTGTTGGGTGTAACTAGTTACTAAGTAATTAGTTACTGTAATTTAATTACTTTCCCCTTGAAAAAGTAAAGTAAGGGAATACTATTTTTTCTGTAATTTAATTACAGTTACTTTTGATGTAATTAAACTAAATACTTTGTGTAATATATGTGTGTGCAATAGTGGAATTGACATCAAAATTCAAAGTCTAACTTTAAAATCTGTGCTTTAATGTATAATTCTCACATTTGTAATACTTTGGTCAGTTTATAAGAGTACTTTATGTAGTTTAATATTATTTATTTAAATTAATTAAAAGAGCCCTTTCATGCCTATCCTTGAATCACTTAACTAATCAATGTTGATATAGGATATAGAAAGTAATTAGTAATAAGTATCTAAATACTTTTTGGAGAGAGTAATTTTTACAGTAATCTAATTACACTATTGAATATGTAATCAGTAACTAGTAATTAATTACTTTTTGAGAGTAACTTACCCAACACTGACTGTACCCTAACACTGTAAAAAATGATTTGTTGTTTTTTGTTGTTTCAACTTAAAAAAATAAGTTACCTTGTTGCCTTAAAATTTTAAGTTAGTTCAACTTAAAAATATTAGTCAACACAACGAGTTTGCAACAAATTCATTAAGTGAACTAATATTTTTAAGTTGAACTAACTTAAAATTTTAAGGCAACAAGGTAACTTATTTTTTTAAGTTGAAACAACAAAAAACAACAAATCATTTTTTACAGTGAATAGAGTTAACAAACGTGCCACAGAACAGATTTGAGTGGAATTCTGGAAAATGAATCAAATCCTCTAGTCCTGGAAAAGAGCCTTCTGGTGCTGGGCTTTAAAGATTTTTTATAGTTTATTAGCATTTTCACCTGTATGCATTTCTCTTTGCTTCTGTTTTGTGGTTGGGCGGGAATAGGAACCTTTTTAATAGGGACATTACCAAGGTTTCACTGTAGAGGCAAAATATAGCTTCAGCATACATATTGGCTGATTGAGATGCTGTAGACATCTTTGGCACAATGACAGCACATTGCCAGGGCATAAAATGTTTAATGGTCCTGGGGTTTTCTGCTCATATTTCTTTACAGCAGTATTCACGCTTCCTTTTCTACAACAGTCATATTTGCATTTACTGTACAATTGATTGTTTTGTATATCATGTTATGCTAAATCTGCTGCCCAATTGGCAGGGACGGATTATGACTTCAAAGGGCCCCGGGGCCAGTTACCTCCAAGGGTCCCCCTTCCACTATTTTTCCTGTTCTTTCCCTTAGCTGCGCATTCACAGTTATAGAAAGTGAAAGTTAAGATGATCATAAATATTCAAACCATTCTCGCTCTGTGTCAAATGCCTGCACTATATGCTAAAAATAATCTGTACAAGGTTTACAGAATCAAGTTATAGGAATATCATTTTCTAATATTTTTTTATTATATATTGTTTACTCTTTACAAGTCTAATATTAGTTACACAATGAAAAATCAACAATGAGGTAAATTAAGGCATATTAGAAGCACATCCTTAATTAACTGTCAAATATTCACGTATTTAATGCATCACATGAATAAAGTTTGTCTAAGAGGCCTTGTATAGGCTATGGGACCCATATATTAAGGATAAATAATCATTTGTTTTCATTGTTTTTGGGTTTTCTGTACCAAACTCGGGCTCATGGTAGTCAAGGGCCCCTGGGCACTGGCCCCATTGGCCCGGTCAGTAATCCATCCCTGCCAATTGGAAGGACCACTTTTTCCTCACACCTACAAGTGAATGTTCGTGTGTATTTATTTCACAGTACTGACGGTGTGATGAGAACTATGTCTACAGACAAACTTTTGAAAGGCATGCCCACACTGCAGAGTCAGATCGATGCTCTGCTGGAGTTTGACGTGAGTGTTGTCATCATCGCATTATGTATTTTAACACTTGCTCTTGCATTATTATATATGGCAAAATGTTGTCACAATGTAGAGTTCAATAAAGATTTTTGTTAAATGAACAGTTTACCCAAAAATGAAAATTCTCACCCTCGAGTTGTTCCAAATCTGTATAAATTTCTTTGTTCTGATGAACACAGAGAAAGATATTTGGAAGAACACTTGGCCACCATTGACAACCATTGTAGGAAAATTGCTTTATAAATGTCTTTGTACTGTTAAACACAAAAGAATATCTTTTGAAGCAAACAGTTCTGGGGTACTTTTGACTACCATTGTGATTTTTCCCACTGGGGTACATACAGTAGTCAATGGTGGCTAAGAACTGTTTGGTTACAAGCATTCTTCCAAATATATTTCTCTGTGTTCATCATAACAAAGACATTTATACAGATTTGGAACAACTCGAGGGTGAGTAAATGATGACAGAATTTGTTTTTTTGGGTGAACTGTCCCTTTAAGTTTTGACAGGAGTTAAAAATTGTTAAGAGCGTTTGCCTCTTTGACTTGACCTTCAGTCTTTCTGGTTTCCTGGTTCTTTTAGGTTCATCCAAAAGATCTTGTCAATGGAGCGATCAATGCTGCGTTCCTGTTGCTCTTCAAGGACCTGATCAAGCTGTATGCATGCTACAATGATGGCATCATTAACCTTTTAGGTACATTGTTTTCCTCAGATTCAAGTTGGTTTCATTTCTGCAAGTTATGCAACAACAATGCGCTTTTTGCTCTCTCCCGTACATTTTGAAAAATATTTTCTCAATATTTGTAGAGAAATTCTTCCAGATGAAGAAAGGACAGTGCAAAGACGCATTGGAAGTCTATAAAAGATTCTTGACACGAATGACCAGAGTCTCAGAGTTCCTCAAAATCGCTGAGGTAAATTAAATTAAGTTTGTTTTGTCACATTGCTCAATGTTAGATTTTATTAGTGGTTCAGGGGTTGTCAAATAACCTTATCTTTTTTCCCTCCCAACAGCAAGTGGGAATTGACAAAAACGATATTCCAGAACTTACCCAGGTGAGGCTTTCATGAGATTGCATTTTTCTTCTTTCCATCCTTCATTCAACCCTTTCCACATCAGTACTAACATAGCATGTACAGTAAGCGTTGTGGTGTTTTTAACATTATGTGTTGCATGTACCTTGGACTACAAATCCTAGAGACAAAAGCATTTTTTTTCAAACTGACCAGGTTCTAAAAACCGGTTTGACAACCTCAAACGTGATTAGCTGGTAGCTGGTTTGTTACTGGTCAAAGATGGTTTACCAGACAATGACCAGCTGGAAAACAGCTACCATCCACACACAGCAATCATCATCCAAAGCTGGAGATTTCAGCAGGACAGACATCCCTGTTTTACACATAGCAGGTCATTCAGAAGGGCACGTGTTCCATGGATCCATTCTGTCCTCTGTGCGGCCCTTTGCACCCCCCGGCTGATTGACAGATTCTGTACCCTGTCTTCTTATTTCAGAGGTGCAGATTGATCACACAGGCAGAGAGTGTGAGTAGTGTCAGGTGCATTCCACTTTTGGGAAGCCTACAGCCCAGGAAAGAGCTGAAGTCAATCCTCATGAGCGCTCGTTAAACAATCTGCACACGAAAACTGTTTTGAAGCTGAACTTGAATGTGATTTAAGGACCATGAGCAGAGTAGAAGCAATGCTTGCGGTGTGAGACGACGAACTTAGCCGCAACCGCATTTGCATCCTAGTCAAGCTGAGGAACCATCAAGAACAGAGTTTCCACAGTTTTTCAAAAGCATGATGACACTCAGACAGTACACTCTTAAAATTAAAGGTGCTTAAAACCAACCATTTTTTGTTCCACAAAGGACCATTCTGTCAAAAAAGAACTTCGCTAGAAAAAACCCAACAGAGCAGAAAGGTTCTTCGGATGTTAAAGGTTCTTTATGGAACCATTTAGACAAAAAAAGGTTGTTCTATGGGATCGGGAAGCACCTTTATTTTTAAGATTGTCGAGTTAACACAGATCCAACAAGCACCAATAGGGTTAACACATTCATCCAACAAAAGCCAAACAATTGCTGGAATTTGGTGTTTGTTAATACATAAAACAAGGTGCCTTTAAAACAAGATTTCGAACATTTAAAAAAAAAACAAGGAAATTGAATTACATTTCTTTCTTGGAGAGTAGTATGATGATGTTTTGGCTAAATATCAAACAAACAAAAACGGCACTTTTATATTTATCGAAAACCACTTCAACTCAGTTGTTGAGATTAAATTGGCACATTTTGTGAAAAAAACCTAAAGCTCAAAACCTTGATGATGTCATATTGACTCACGCAGTTTCTGCAGTTGTGGAAGCTCTGTTAAGTTGTTAGGAGTGATTGTTTTAAGCTGGCAGAGAGTGGGAAGATATGTCTGTAAGCATGTTCTGCGTGATGTCTGGCCAGGGTGGTTTGCTTCTTCGAGTACTTTGGATTGGTGATGCCAGACAGGTAATGATAAAGGCAGATGTGCACGACTGCCTGGGTTCTGGATTTGGCAGTGGTTGTCATTGGTGGGGTTGTGGCCTGGGTTGCACAGCTGCGTGTAATACTGACATTGGAGATGTTTAATCTGAAGAAATTTAAGTTACTTAGTTTTTATTTCTCACTGGCAGTTCTCAAGACACCCGTCTGTGTGCTAGGACCCCAGTGTAATTATGCATAAGAGTTCTGACATAAAGACCTGGTTTTATTGCTACTGCTGGAAATATTGTGTGAATTGTGTGTGTGTGTGTGTGTTTGTACTTTTTGTAGAACCGGAAAACCAGGCATTTTTGCATTTTGTTATCATACTGCAATAACAAATATGGACTGCTAATTTAACATATTTAAGGGAGTCATTTGTTTGGCCTATTTAGCTGTAACTGCATGGCATTTTTACCCATGAGATATACCCACCTGCGTTTATGTGGCACGTCCAGCCAATAATGCGCTGTGAATTTCTCTGTTGTGCCTGAATGCATGAGTGAACATGTTGCAGTGCATTGTGGGTTCTACTGGGACTATCAACCAAAGCATTGTGGTCTGCATTTAAACCATCAGGGTATTTTTGTGAATCTTAATACCATAAAAACAGCAGGCCTATTGTTAACATCTATACAAATAATCTCTTACATATGCACTTGGTTGTCATTTTAGTTTAGTTGTTATGCTCTATGCATCCATTATCTTCACTTAGTCTCAACAGCTTGACTCCTGCGTCACATTGTGTTTGGGAAACGTTGTGTCCTAAATGGTAGGTCACTATAACACAGGATTGTTTTGTGCTTCTGTAGGCCCCTGAGAGTCTGCTGGAGTCTCTGGAGACGCATCTCAACACGCTTGAGGGGAAGAAAGTGTAAGTTTGTTAGGCCTTTAAAGGAACATGGAAGTGTTCACTTAGTGAATTACAGAATAAAAAAAACCACCCTTCTCCTTTTTACCTTCCCTTCTTTTTTACTTTTAGTTAAACTGTAACTGTATTTAGTGCATATAACTATTCCACTGATGATAAAACAAATAGTAATACTGTCCCTTTTCTTTGTTAACAGTGATGAGTAAGTATTTTTTCCTCAATGTGTGTTTCAAAATTTCTTTATGTCAGACATGAATGTGTTTTCGTACTGTTGCTTATGTTGTCATCATTGTGTAGTTTTCAGTTCTATGGAACAGATGTTTGAACATCTGCATTGTTACATAATACAGTCTGAAGTTCACACTGTCTATAGAATAAACATTTTAGTCCATTATTACTTACTTTATTAATATTAAGTTCAGTCTGTAAGAAATAAACCAGAATGAACTTAATGCTGCCAACCCGGAATCGACTTATTGAACCGGTCAATTTGTCAATATGAACTTTGTGTATAATGTTCACATGAATGTCATGGGACATGGGTGTATGTAACAGAATCCCCCCAGATTAAGTATGCATGTTTGCCGTTAGCATTTTACATGATTATTGTTTCAGAAAAAATAGAACCGTGGTCTTAAAGCCACAATATGGAATCATTTTGTTATGAAATATCCAAAAATCACTTGCACAGTGTGATATATTTCATGCATTTGTGTACTTACATTATCCCAAATGTTCCCAAGAATGTGCAAATCCAGAGAAATTCCTATTTAAAATAATGGTATCCCTTGTATTTGTCGCATATAAGTGACTTAATATCCGCTGCTCTGCACAACCCTCAGTTTCCGGTTGTAGAAACTATGGCAACATGCAAATGCAGAAGTGGTTATACAGCATCTGGGACGCAGCATCTGTTGTTCTGTTATTATGGCTCACGATTACTCTTTGCCGAGTAAAGGAAACCCAAAAAAGCGTAAACGTAGTTTACTTTTTAAACGACGACTGTATGACTGTTTTAAACACGTAAAACTATGTAGCATTACGCTACCAATGAACAAAGTCCAATATCAGTCGCGGGCTAACGTAGCATTACATTCCACGTTTCTTGCAAGCTAATTCATTGCGATGACATAAAATAAAATTAATTCATTACCTCGTCCGTGAACATGATGGGCGATCTCCATACGCCTCCGGATGGTGAAAACGACATGTCCCATAATTCCGCTCTCCTACATAACGTCATTTAGCTTCGCCTTTTGTTGTTTAGAAAGTGCACCATCTAGCGGTCCAAATGTACATATTGTGGCTTTAATGTATTTATTTTCCTTGATGCATAATGCCTTGCACATCTGCTTCCGGGTTAAAAAATTATTTTCTGGCGTCTTTTCAAAGTTGTTTTAAAGTTTTCTTTGTTTCACTCTCTACCACTAGGTCACCAACTAAGGTAAGTAATGTCTTGCAAACTACCAATGTTTTTCACGTATGTATGTAATATTTTCAAGACATCGTAATGTTTTTTGTACATTAAATTCAACCAACGATGAATCCAACATGACATATAGAAAGGATCTCCTACAAATAATGGAACGCCTGCGAAAACAGCAGAACCAGCTGCAGTTCCTGAGCCCACTACAGCACCAGAACCTGCCAAAGCAGCCCCAGCTCCAACCACCACCAAGTGAGTCCAAACTGTCCTGTTGTTTTAAATAAAAACAAAACCATCCTTGATATGTTCTGACTATAGACCCATCGCTCTTACCCACTTTTTTTGCAGTAGCGGTTTTAATGATCTAGTGGATTTCGATCTTCTTGCACCGAGTGCAGGGGGTTCCGCTGCTTCCACAGCATCATGGGGAGGTGAGCCGTTGGGTTGGGTTAAGAAATTTGTCACATTTCAGGTCAACTGATATTTAATATGTTCATGATTACAGAGATTAAAAGTGTGTGTATTTACGACGTATACTGACACTATATCGCGAGTTCATTCTTAAAGCTGCACTACAGGGCTATTTTAAATGAATTAGGCCATTTAGGAGACTATTAAGTGAGCACTCAAGAGTTTATAGTGGGAAATGTTTCTCCAACCAAGCTTTTCAAATCCCATTCGTAAGCTTCAGTTTCTTTAAAGAGGAAAAGATTTAAGTGGGATCAGTATCGGTAGTGCTTATATCTAACACAATCTTTCTTCTTTTTGCTTCTCTCCCTACATCTCCTCTCTGTCTGGCTGTTTTTTGGCTTTGGGTTCAGATCTGCTGGGAGAGGGTGAGTAGAGATTTACGTTTCATTTAATGCATAGAGGTCTATTCAGAGCAATATGTGTGAGGTGTTACAGAGTAAAATAGTTCATCTATGTTCTGAAGCTTCTGAACCATCATGTGCACATTTGATCCAAATGGATATTATTTTTCCCCGGGCACTAAGTGGTTGGACCTGCTTAAAAGGAACTCTTTCAACAAACTTTTCATTATCCAAAGCTTCACTGTTGTCTTTTTGATCCAGCTACATCTTTATTAAGTCGTTATGCACAAAAATCATTTTTTCTGTCACCATCACTTCTTTCCCTCTCTTTTATCCTACACTTTCCTCCTCTGAATGCTTTGGTTTGCTTGTGACTTGGCCGTGGTGGGGTTCCAGACACTCCTGCCGCTAGCTCTGACGCGCCGCTCTCTGAGGCTGACTCTGCTTCTGCAGCTCCTGCAGCTGATGAACCAGCGGCTGATGCCAACGCCGCCCCGGCCGCTGCCTCGCTGCCAGTGCCTGCGCCCGCTTCCACCATTTCAGACATGGACCTGTTTGGAGGTCAGTCAGGTTGTTTCTTGGTTTAAGTGTGCTTTCATATGAACGCAGAGAAAGATATTTGGGTGGACGCTTGTAACCAAACAGTTCTTGGCCACCATTGACTACCATAGTAGGAAAAATGGCAATGGTAATCAAAAGTTCCCCAGAGCTGTTTGCTTTCCTACATTCTTCAAAATATCTTCTTTTGTGTACTATGGTAGTCAGTGGTGGCAAAGAACTGTTTGGTTACAAGCATTCTTCCAAATATATTTCCCAAATATATGTTTGATGTTCATCGAAAGAAAGAAATGTATACAGATTTGGTCAACTTGAGGGTGAGTAAATGAAGACAGAATTTTCATTTTGGGGTAAACTGTTTCTTTAACATTCTTTTATGGCTGATTTCAGTACAGTTTGTGACTTTACGTCCCTTGTGTTGATTAAAAATGATCCGTTGAGTGGATTGGACTGTACAGCTATAATCAATTTGTATAATGAAGAAAACTACTGATTAGATCACGTATGATTAGCTTGAAAGCTTTCGTAGCGATTCTTAAGCACTGATTTCAAAGGCATGACAGACATCTTGGTACAGGACAAATAACTGCTCACCTTAGTTCACCTGAATTTGATACCATATGAATATTTCAAGTCAAGGTTAGCTCACGTCTTATGTTTTGTTTTTGTATTATGGTATATGTGTTGCTAATGGAGAATTTTCACAACCAAACAAGGTGATTAGGACCTCGAGTGAAGCAGATGGGTTTTGTATCATCCTAAAGAGGTTAATTTTACGATAATTACCGGCTGCCCGCTCATTATCCCACTCATTACATGGCTACTTACAAAAGAAATACATAACTGGACATTATTGATTTGAATTGAAATAATTTGTTTATGAGAGAGGATAGATAAGATACATGGAGCTTACTGCATTGTAGGAAATTGATTGTCAGGGACAGTGGTCAAATATTTAGTTTAGCCATCGTAAGAAAATATCTGACCACAAAGTGCTGCAGCTGACCAATCAGAAACAAGTGTTTCAGAATGTAAGGTATATTAACTTCAGTTTTCTGAACTTTATATACCTTGTGCTGTTCAAAGCTGTGAATTCAATTGATTTAATTATCCCATTAAATCAATGGCTGTTTTTTATTTTGCTAATAAAGGAAATAAATCCTACCTGGCTTCATTATCAAAATCGCAGTCAATTGAGTCACGATGGTGTGAAATACGCCTCGTAGTCCATCATTGCTTTAGCTCACAGGAGTCATGCTGTCAATGGCATACACTTTGACCAAAAGTCATTGACAGGATGTGGTACGCGGCCCAACTCATTTCTCTCAGTGTGTACAGACTATAGACACACTGAAGTTAACTGTATACAGCCTAGATTGGTCATTTCTTATTGCCAGTTTGGTTGTATAGAGTGTTCCTGTTCATTTTATGTCACTGACATTGAAATCTCTTTCTCTGCCTGTCTTTCTCGCTTCATGCCCTTTTTTTCTCTGTTGGCTTTTGTTGGTCTGGTTTGGTCCAGACGCATTTGCCCCCTCCCCAGGCGATGGTCCGAGCGAGGGCGTGGCCCCAGCAGCTGCTGCATGTGGCGGATCTGGTGGGTGCTTATCCATACACAAGATTAATTAACACCCCCGCTCTTCGTTGTGTTTATATAAAGATTTATGTGTGTGCCTGTGTGTTTCAATGGCTGAAAGTTTCAACTACTTTGCGTGTGTCAGCGGTTATGTATGTACAGTGTGTGTGTGTGTACAGTAGTGGCTAAAAGTGATGTCCTGGAGGGGCATATTCGTACAACATTTGCATTTTATGCCCCCTCAGGTTAGATGAGTATAGAAGATTATTAGAAATTATCTGGCAAAAACGCCCAGTACAGCGTATTTGTCAGGAATGCTAAGGCTGAGAACCCAGGCGCAGGCAGACAAAGGGTTAACAGAAAATATTTATTCAAAGATGAAACAAAAACCCACGACGAGAAAACACGATAAAAATCTAATCAAAAACTACTTCAAGGGGCAAACAAAGTCCAAGAGAATCCAAATAAAAAGTCCAATAACACAACTGGGACACAGCAAACCAGGAACACGGGAATCCACATACGAGGAGAGGTAGGGCAGGGTAAAGGAATGAACCGACAAGGGGAGACTGAATACAAAGGGAATATAAAGGGAATACTAATGAGGGAAAATGACAAAAGGCTAGTGACGGGCAGGTGATGGGAATGAAACACTGAGGGGAAGCTAACGAGGGAACGAGAGGGCGGGGCCAATGATGAGAAACACGTGGTACACGGTGAACACAATAGCCACGTGTCTTCCACACATAACAAAACAGGCACACAGACATGGTACTGTCATGACTCTGTCCACAGAACTAGGAAATTCATGACCAGAAGGACAGAATCATGACAGTATTAGGGAATAAATGACCCTGGACCACAAAACCCTGGTCATGAGGGTCCATTTTTTGAAATTGAGATTTATACATAATCTGAAAGCTGAATAAATAAGCTTACCATTGATGTATGGTTTGTTAGGATAAGACCATTTTTGGCAAAATTTGAAAATCTGGAATCTGAGGGTGCAAAAAATCAAAATATTGAGAAAATCGCCTTTAAAGTTGTCCATCAGAAAGAAACAGGTTTGTTTTAACTCTCTCTCTGGGCTTACCGCTGTCATGACGTTGTGCAGAATAGATACGGAAATAGATACGGAATAGATGAAATTCTAAGCTTTACATCAATGCCAAATTTGAGTGGGTAATTCCCAAAGAGCGGGCAGTTTGTAGGCATGTTTCTGCCATTTTTGGTCACGATTTTGCTGCATTTACGATATATTTATGGTAGGAAATTTAAAAAATGTTTTCTTGGAACATGATCTTTACTTAATATCCTAATGATTTTGGCATAAAAGAAAATCGTATTGTTGCCTATTGCTACAACTATACCCGTGCTCCTTATGACTGGTTTTGTGGTCCAGGGTCACATATGCTTTTATTTGAATATCCAAAAAATGCATAGATAAACATAGAAAAGGGCATAGACATTTATTTGTTATTCAAAATATTCATCATTCATATTTTGTACCAAGTCTCCTGGACCTTGAATCAATAAGCTTTGCTCAAGCGGTGTGTATAATCTTTTGCCGAGCCTCCTTAAATTCTTCTCAAGGCTGAGCTTTACTTTACACTCCAAACGCAACTGTGCAACACGAATACAAGATCTTTGAAAATATTTTCAAATAAATAAAGAGCAAAGACGACATCGCTTTTTGACGTTACTGTATACTGTATGCTTGTGCCTCTAATTGGATTTTTCTTTGCATTGCTTTAGTTATTAAACCCTGCTTTTGCTTGCACATAAGGATTCATCATTCTGTCCATGACCTGCTTGAGAGATCTCAAGTCGCAGCTCGCATCCTTCTGTCCTGTCAAAATGATCCTCCATAGCTTGTTTCACTGCTGTGTTAACCATATTAATCGACTCGCATCCAAATACCCACCAGTCTTGTTTTCGTTCCCTGATCAATTATATGTTCAGTATCAGTGATTCATTCTAACCTAAATGTTTATTTTCATGAGTGGATGTATTTACTATACATAATGTTGCATGCTACAAGAGATATTTGACCTTTGTGTTTGAACTGTAACATTAATAAAACCTTGTTTTTATTTGAATTTTTACCAAGTAGGAGAATATTGAACTGTTTTTAACACTCTCATGGTTGTACTGCGGTTAATAGTGCCCTAAACGTGGCGGATTCCATTTCCTCCCTAACCCTGACCTCAGCACTCCTGAAGTTGTGAGCTTTCCGTGTGTTTCCTCTTTTCATTTGCACTGTTTGTTATTTAACGAACCTTCCCCATTCCATTGTCACCCCTCCCCAATAAAGACCCCTGGGCCACGTCTGAGGGGAGTGCGAGCGTCGCTCCAGAGCTGGACCTCTTTGCCATGAAACCCGTAGAGAGCGCAGTCACTGAGGTCACATCCCCTACTAGTGCCGAAGCGAGCATCTCGCCGACAGTGGCTCCTGCTGCTTCCTCTCCACCCACCGCCACCGCATCCGCAACATCTGCGACGACTGAGCCCGCGGCCGCTCCGACACTAGACCTCTTTAGTGGTAATATCTCTGCTGTAACTCTGCCTGTGTTTGCTCTACTCTGCATTATGCTCTAACTAGTTCCCTAACATTGTTACGATTTTTTTTTTGTTCTCATTACGATTTATTGTTTATTTTGGTCATTCTGGTCTCCGAGTGAATCGCGGCCTTAACCACCTTCATTGCAGAGGTGCAATGTTGATCAAAATGATCAAAAATTAAGTTTTAAATTGTATTTGTCTAGCTTGAAAAAGGGTGGTCAACTTCCCCGATTCACATTTGGCCTTTAAATGCACTGCAGTTGGTCAAAATCCAGGATTTGCAGTGCCCTGCAAACGTTTTGACCTCAATCCGAATGTTCATTGAAATCGATTCATGCTATAAGTTAGCCCATTGTACAACGTACATGTTGATATTTCTGCAAAGTTCTGAAATATGCAAACAAAACAAGGTTTTCCCTCTCTCGCTCTCCGTTGTGTCTGTGATGATATGGACTGCCTAGAATCATAACGCATATGTGTGTCCTTGTTTATAGATATGTTTGATTCTATGCCTGAACAAAGCTCCTCCACAGAGCCCAAAGCAACCACTCCTAGCGTAGACCTATTCGGTGCAGGTACAGGAATTGACTGCCGTACTTTACGTCTCGTCTGTTATAGTCTTCACATCTGTTTTTGCCCCTCTCCGTCTTGGGTTGTCCTCATAGTGGAACGTGGACTTGTGCATGTTTGCGCCCTCAAAAGCACGAATTTGTGTCCTTCGTGTGCTCATGCACCCGTCTGATTTCGCTCGTATTTTCTCTTCATCTTCCTGCTCTGTCTTAAGATCTTCCCGCTGTCTCTCGAGGGCCTTCACCTCTGCCTGAGGCCAGTGTGACTGGTGATCTGTTGTCTGGTGAGTGTCTGATCTTTGTCGCTAAACAGAAGTTTTATTCTTTTCGCTAATAGGGTACAAACCTGACATTGAAATAATATGTGACGTTTTCTCCATTGCTAAAAAGGATGTGACCATTTTTACCCTAGTTGCAATCTTATTTGCTTGCACTTCACATTTACTGCAATTCGTCCTCTCTTTTTTTGTTTCTCTCACTTAGACTCGTTCGTTGCTCCAGCTGTTGCTCCTGTGGCCGCTACACCTGCGGCTCCAGCTTCTGCTGTCTCTCCTCCTAAAGCCGAGCCCGGACCTGTGCTGGATCTCCTTGGTGTGTCCTTTAAACTCCATCATACAAAAACACACATCCAGAAGAGCAGAGGTTGTGCTTAAATACACAGATCACATCCACATGTTTCCACAATAGTGTAATCCTCTGATTTACAATGACCTGTGAATTGTAAAAGGGTTGTTGCGTAACGTTTATGTTGAGTCTTTTCACATTGATTTCGTTGTTCAGTGTTCCTGTAACTCTAATACTGTAGATCGGTGGGGCATGACACTTGCAACACCAAGGGTGTGGGTTCAATTCAAGATAACACATACAGCCACGGAAAATTGAAGAGACCATTCTAAATTTTCATTTCAAATCTGCGTTTGTAGATGCATTGGGGCCATTCTAGTCCAGTGTTTGTTGAGTTTCAACAAAATCAAGCATCAGGAGTGACAACGGCAACGTGTTGGACTGACAGCATGACAAGACACTTGAAAACTGTTATCACATTATAAACAAATTTTCGACCTTTTCTTAAATACATGTACAAATATGACTGACTTTTAAGCAATACAACAGTAGTAGTGTAAATGTATTTAGGAAAAGTTAAAGTATTCTTTTTTATGTGATAACCTGGATTTTTATCACAGTTAAAATGTTGTCATTCACATTGCTGTTGGATTTTTCCGTGGCTGTAAATACTGTATATATAAATATGTACCTTGAATGAACTGCAAGTCGCTTTGGATAAAAGTGTCTGCCAAATGCATGAATATATAACCATTTTCCAAGTTTCGACTTTGAACTCTAAGAATTGGTAAGTATAACCGTTATATTTCATAATCTTCTGATTCATAATGTAGTTTCTGCAAATTCAACCAAATCATATGGTGTTTGGTTATTAATTTTGGCTTTTGGTCAGTGTGTGTGTTTGACCTGTTTGCATGCTGTGCTATCATGTGCATGTGACTGCATGGGAATGTACACAGTATGCATGTTTGCGCATACATGCGTCAGTGTTTATTGCAGTCTGCGTTAGTGTTTATGTTGTTGGTGTGGGAGTGTGTTGTCTGGTGGAAGATCTCGGCTCAATCTCTCCATCTGCCCCTCTCTCAGTGTATGCAGCTGTAAGGCTCACTAATGCTTCTCCTCCTTCATGCTGCGCTGTGGGACGTCCGTCGCCCGGACAGACACGTTTGGGGACACCACCTTGGATTCCCCGACCATTGGGCCCGGAGCGCCGTCAGGTGACCTGCTTGGGGGTATGCGTCATGTATGCTGACTGAATGTTTTTTCTTTGTGTTCGCGAGGAACCATTCAGTGAGATGTGGGTGTGCTTATGATGATGGATGGATTTTGATTGGCTTTCATCTCTCAATGTCTGTAGGATTGATTTCACCAGTTGCCCCCACAGTTACCCCAACCCAAGTGCCATCTTCAGCCCCAGCCGACCTGCTGGAGGCGGATTTTGATGCCTTTGGCTCTGTGCCGGTACCCACAACCACAGCAGCATCAGACGATGCCAATGCCACTGCGGCGCCCTCCGGTGGCTTTGACGCATCCGGTGAGGCGATGCCTCTTTTTGATATATGTGTGCTGTCAAATGTTAAACAATTTATGCCTTATTTGACAAAACAAATCTTTTAAGCTTGTCTGCTTCTCAGTGCTTTATTTTTTGCATGAGCACTTCAATATTCGCTGACCTTGTTATGTAATATACAGAGGATGTTGCTTTTTTAAAATGCAGTTTCTCCTGTTCTTTTAATCTCTTTGTGTTCTGTTTCATCCTCGCTCTGCTTTCTTGCTCTCTTAATATGCTTTTTTCTCAACTTCCTCATCTGTCTCACCTTTCCTGGTTTCTCTTTATCTCTGTGCCTCCCTCCTCACATACTGCTCTGACTCATTGCTTGCTCCCGCTGTGCGTTTGGTGAGTTGGCGAGAGAGCTCCGGTCAGGGCTTTGCAGCATGTCGCATTTTACCCAATCACACTGCTGGGTTCGGGAATTGTGAATGTACTAGAGTTGTGCTTTCACTTTCTTTGTCTTCTGACCCTCTCTGTGCGGTTTACCCCCTGCTTGCCCGTATTACTGCATCAGAATGCATCGCTTGCCTTAGTGTTATAAGCCTTGCCTTTGGGTGACCTTTGCTGTAAAACTTTAGGAATTTGAGTCTGGTTGGACCAAACTCCTCCTTCATAGATTTTCATTAAGTACACTAAGGATTTTTTATTTGGTTGCAGTGTATTTCCCCGAGTGGCAACATTGCCTAATTTTCCAAGAACCTGAAACTTTTTATTGTATAATAAAAATTTTTGGGTCTTTGATCTTAGGAGGACCCCAAACTAGGAGATCTCCATCCATTCCAACTGATTCTGCATTGAGGATATTTCCTTCTGAGCCTGACTGAATGTATCCAATTGTGTTGTGCTGGCATCCTTTAACTCAATATGTGCAATGCTACAAATTGCACGTTTGTGAAGATGTTCTTATGTGTTGCTAGTTTGCAGCTTCCCAATGCATGTCCTAAAAACACCTGGATGCAGATTGAACGTTACAATATTTTTTTGGATATTTTCTATGTTGTTGCTGTCTTCTGTTAGACTTCTGAACTGCATTATTTGACTGGTCATATTATGCAATGACCAGTTGTTTGTCCAGAACAGAGCACAGGCCTCTGAAGCTGTGGCCCACAGATGATCTATTATTACTTCTATTAAGCCCCTCTTTTCTGTGTCCGCCTTAGTGTTTGATGGATTAGGAGACCTTCTGATGCCAGCCATAACGCCTCAGAGCACAGGCGGGACTCCTATGGCTGCCGGGAGCACACCAGTGACACCTGGGATTTTGCCCACTGCTGCGCCCACAATGGCACCGGTCATGACGGGGATGACCCCGGCGATGGTCCCGACAATGGCACCTGCCCAACCAGTCAAACCTATTGGTGGAGACTTGGACTCTTCACTTGCCAGTTTGGTTGGAAGTATGTACTGTATGAAAAATGGTAGACTTGGTGGGTGTGTAGGGGTCAATGAATGTTAGGGAGTGCTTATCTTTCCGTTTCTTTCTCTTTTCTAGACTTGGGGATGGGAAATCAAAAGAAGTAAGTTTTGTGTTTGTCATGGTGTTTCTTCTTGCTCTGTGTCTATTATAGATACCTTTTAATCTTGCCATTTATCTATAATGTCCATGTGCGGGCATGAATGACTCAATCTGACCTATATGGACAGTTCAATGTGGCAGGCGAATTGATTTATCTTGCCTTGGAGGACAAGTCAATCTTGTTTCATTTTTTGTGGCCCTTAAATGTCTCGTTTCATTTATGAATGATCTATGTGTATTACGTTAACTGACATCTGTTTGTTTGGTACAGGGACAACCAGTGGAATGAGAAGAAGCTGACAGGAGGAGCTAACTGGACCCCTCATGTAGCCCCAAGTAGCTGGGGCACACCCGGCGCTCAAATGGTACGAGTTGCTCCTTCCTTACCCCTCCTTGTTCATTCCTCCCAGTCAAAAGTGACCAAAGACCTTAAATCTAACTAAATCTAATATTTATGCACAAATCACAATCAATTTTTTCATTTAATATAATATTAATATGAAATAATTTTCCCTTTCCCATTTATTTCTTTTTTTGTGTTGTGTACAATTCTGATAAAGTGAAAAAAATCAAAACATATTTTTTGGTCAAAAGTGAAAGAGGACTAACAGAGGGTTACGTTTGTTTTTACATTTTGTCATGATTCTGATTTCTCTCGTGGTTGCATTTAGCCTGGCTCTTCTCCTGGAGCCCCAGGTGCTGCCGCCCCTCCTGGAGCTATGGCACCGCCCATGGCAGCACAGCCAGGCTTTGGCATGGTGAGAAATCATCCCTTACGACAGAACAAATCAACAGGGTCTCTGTATTGTTTTGTCTCATTACTCCTCTTCATCGTTCTCTCAGCCCGCAGCAGCAGGAGTGGGTGCTCCCATGATGATGGGTCAACCCATGATGAGGCCGCCATTTATAGGGCCAGGAGCACCTGTAAACAACTTATTCTCAAACACACACAAAAAACAAACACTTTCTATTCTTGATCTTGATTTGAAATCATCCTGCGTATTTCTTTCCCATTGTCTTCACAGTTGTCTCCAGGGCCAGCTGTTCAGAGCCCCAAAAAGCCTCCCACCAAGGACCCCCTTGCAGATCTCAACATCAAGGATTTCTTATAATCCCTCAGGTATTTTCAATAAGACATTATTCAACATTATTTCACTTTATAGAGCAATATAATACAACATTTCGTCTCTGTTCTGTTTTCAGTATTTTTCCTCAAAGATTGAGCTCCACTGAGAGAGGGCTGCTGTCTGTTTACACCCCCAGATGCCTGAGGACCCCTCAGCTAGAGATCCACTGATGCCCCCTCAACATCCCCTCAAATCCACTCCGCCCTGCCCAGCATACCTGTGTCATGTTGTAGCACAAACTGTGAAGTGAATTGTAGAGAAAAACAAGCCGATAAATGACGGTGTGCTTATTTCAATGTTTTTTTGTTTTAATGAAACAGAACAAAACTATTTAAAAAACACAAATGGTGATGAAAGATTAAAAAAAGTGTATGTAAGTCAACTTTTTTCCAGTGTTTAAGTATGAAATGAATGATGTACGTATGTTCCCCTCAACTGTACTTTTGGGGCCTCCCTGATGTGACAGCCCACCCGAAATATGTTCATTTGTGCGCTATTTCTTGTATGTTCTTTGGTAGCAGTGTGCAATTTATCATTCGCGAAAGGTACACTGCATATTGACCAAACAGACTCTGTGAGCAACTTATTGATGTGAACCTGGTAGTCAAGTTATAAGAAGTCAGTTTGTCATCTTCCATAATCGATTGACATGGTTGTTTACAAATTTAAAAATATATATGAATATAAATATATATGAATATGTATAAAGTAATAACATATCCAGGCTCCTCTATCCCACATAGATAACCCTATTGGTGGTAACATGTCCTTTTTGTAACGCTGTAGTTTTATTGTCAGTCCACTGTTAGCATACTTGCATCCATTTGGTTTATCTCATTAAACAACACTTAAAGGGACAGTTCACCCAAAAATAAAAATTCTGTCATCGTTTACTCCCGTTCGAGTTGTTCCAAATCTGTATAAATTTCTTTGTTCTGATGAACACAGAGAAAGATATTTGGAAGAATGCTGGTAACCAAACAGTTCTTGGACCCCACTGACTACCATAGTAGGAAAAATTGCTTTTTTTTGTTCGGTTGAACACAAAAAAAGATATTTTGAAAAATGTAGGACAGCAAACAGTTCTGGGGCACTTTTGACTACCGTTGTCAACTGTTTCTGTCACAAGCACTCTTCCAAATATCTTTCTCTGTGTTCAACCAAACAAAGAAATTCATACCGGTTTGGAACAACTGGAGAGTGAGTAATTCATGACAGAATTTTCATTTTTGGGTGAACTGTCCCTTTTATCTCTGCGCTCCTAATCTCAGATTATCTCTGAGAAAGGCCTTTTGCAATCTCTTAATGACATAACCAATATGTACAGCAACTTGTTAAACTGGTTATCTGGATGTTCCCCCAAATTTTACAGTTGTAGTCAGTGGAATGCTGTGTTTGAGTCTCTTATATAGTTCCTTGTGCTTGTGAGAATTTCAAACTGAAGCTGGTACATGTAGTGTTATTTTGTATAATTGTAAAAGAACCATTCACAGGTTTGTTTCTCAGTCTTACCCTCCCATATAGCCATTTGACCATACGTGATGGTCAAATCATGCGCCCTCTGTTGATGAGTGGGATATTGTAGTTGAATGGAGTGCGGAGCAGAAATCTAGAATGAAAACACTGGTTTTATGAAAAGGGAGTGTTTTCATTCTGGACGATACAGGGCTTAGGTGCACGTGCGGTTTTATTAGCAGTGATAGACTCTTAGATCTTTGCAATTGTTTTCAGAGGTTGTCACTGTTAAACAGTGTTACAGAATGGACATCCCTGTAGGAACTCTCTAGAACTCAATATTCCCTTTGTTGTCATGGACATGACAAAGGCAGATATTCGGATCTCTCTTTTTGCAATTCTCAAAATGTATTTATTTTCAGTTTTCGATTCATATTGACACCTCTACATAGTGCATGTAAGCCCTTTGAGATGCAATAAACACTGATGGGAAGAATTGCCCACCTGAGTTCCAGTGTCTGTTTTCAACAGAGATAACATCTTTTTGTAAGATGCATGTTGTCCTTTTCATATTTAAAGAAATAGTTCACCTTCAAGATTAAAATTATGTCATTATTTACACACCCTCTTGTCATTTCAAACCTGTATGACTTTCTTCTGCAGAACACATTATTTTGAAAAATGTTGGTAACAAGAAAACGTTGGTACCCATCGATTTGCATTGGTTTTGTGTCCATACAATAGAAGTCAATGGGTGCCAATGGTTTTTGATTACCAACATTTTTCAAAATATCTTTTGTTTTGCAGAAGAAAGAAAATTGACAACATGGGAAGTAAACGATGACGGAATTTTCATTTTGAAGGTAAACTATTCCTTTAATGATTAGCCATTGTGTATATATAACTGGTCTTACTCAATTACTGTAGTAAAACCATGATTCATTTTCATAATGGAATGTCATTTGATTTAGCAGTTGTTGGATTATGGAAAAACAAATACAGTTTTTTTTGTCCTCTTAGACCAACATAAATCTCAGTTTATTTGGTCCTTAAAAAGTACAAAGATTTTTAACCAACCTTGAAAAAAAAAATGCAAATTTATATTACGATTTTTACATTTCCTATATTGCTTTCCTCCATATCGTAATTACAAAAAATCTAATGATATTTACCAATGACTATAGTAAACTTTAAATAACCCTGTGTAGTTTTGAAAGCAATGTGTGGTTTTACACTAATCCACGCTTTACATTAAATACATACTTACAGTTCTACAGTAGCCTGTTACTCTGACAGGTCCTCTGATGTTTTGTATTAAAAATTAAATTAGCACCAGAAATCAACAAGGACAACCTGAAGGTAGTTAACTGTCTGCATTGTTACAGAAGACAGCAACATAGATGTCAATGGAAGCCCATGAAGACAGTTTACAGTTTAGTCATCAAAGACACACAACCATAACATTTATATAATGATAACCTACAGAAACAAAACGCTTTAAAAAAGAAAACAGCATCAATAGGCAGATACGTTCTTTAAAAAGTAAATCCACAAATAAACAGCTTCTCTCAGAAAAAAAGTATTTTCCTGTGTCGATTAGTCAGACTGCTACACCTAGGACCAAATAAATGCCTCCCATGGCAAAACAACACTTACTTTCTAATTCAAAATGATAACGTTTATGACCTAATCTTTGATAAGACAGACTAGAAATACACAATTGATTCAAACCAAAAGGTATCTAGTAAAATAAATTATGGTATCAAAATATCCTTACTTGGAATAGTTCATGACTTTTGTGATGAATTCACGAGTTTTAGCAGTTTGTGAAGTGCGCAAATGGGAGGCAGTGAAGTTGTCTGGGGTCTCTCAGGTTGCGTGGCACTTGCTGGAGTCCCCGTGCACCCAATGACAGATCTGTGCGTACTTCAGCGGCGTGATTCGCACCGCCACATTGTAATCCTGTTGAACCCCGTTCACATCCACCCACTGGTGACCCGAGAAAACCCCGATGATCTTCCTCTTCCATTTCTTCTTGCCGGGTTCTTTGAGACGAATGTAGACGCCCGACCCGCTGGAACCGGGCTTGGCATCGCAATACTGGTACAACAAGTCGTTGGACTCCTCCGATACAGAGCAAAAGCGGTACACCAGGTTGCCCGGCCGGTCATCGTCGAAGCCTGAGAAGTGGATACGGCCAGCTGGCAGCTTTTTGACTGAGGGTATGACACCTAGATCCATGAAGGTGGTCTTTTGCGCCCTCTTGAGCTCCAGAATGGCGTAATCATAGTCGGCCACAACGCTTTCGGAAATGCCTTTAAACCAGCCCTTCGGTACCTGCATCTGTTTCACCCGCGTCCAGCGGAACGAGGGCTGCTCGGAAACTGCGCTCCTCCGGCTGCGGTTTCTCCTTCCTTTTCCTTTGCCCTTGCGCTCGTGCGTCTCTGCGACCTCTTCCTCTGTTTCTTCTATTTTATTTCTCTGTCCCTTTCCCTTCCGCCCTTTCCCTTTTTTGCCTTTCCTCCGGCGAGATCGCTCTTTCAGCACACCGACGCTGAGTTTCTGTACTCCGTCCAGGTAGTCCGTGCCGTTGTGGATGCAATGCGCGGCCGTCAGCACGTGTTTGGGGGACACCAAGACTCCAGAGCAGCCCGTGGAAATCTTCACAGACGTCGAGAAAGGATACTTTAGAGAGTATTGTTTTTCCGCGATGGTGAAGCGCGTGTCCGTGCCGTAGACCTCTCGCCTGCGTCGAGCGCGCGACGAAGAGCTTCCCGTCCAGTCGCTCGCGTTCAGCTCCTGTACAGCGACGGTGGTGAGGGTGCGCGTTCCGTTGTCGTACATCGTCTCGTAAGAGAGAATCTTCTCTAAATCATCCAGGCTGGGCTCCGGGAGACCCCGCTGGCACTCTATGCCACATACTCCGTGGAGCTCGCTTTGCGGTTTGGCCGAAAACTCTGAGCTGTCCAGACGAACCGTTCGCTTTTCTTGTACAAGAGGCACCTTCTTCTGCGGCCAGGTGTACTCGTCATCACCTGTGGCATCGTTCACTGCTGCAGCCACCAGCACAGCTAGTGCCGAGATGGAGAGCAGGAGTTTTAAGGGTACCGGGCCCATGGTAGAGAAACCCCTGGTTCCAAAAGAGAACAAGAGAAATACAGTCAGATACTGAAGAACGGGGCATTATTGTCATTGGGAAATATTGAAGAACACACGCTAAAGAAGTAAGAATATACGGTATATTATTTTAATAAAACAGGATGTCCAACTGGGACGTAATTTCCTCATAATCAAAACAATCCAGGCGTGACCACTAGGGGGAGACAAATAATAAGACATGAAGCACTACTTCAGAAGTCCGATGGGGAAATTTGCGCCCTTGAAGATCATTGTGAAAAAATCTTTTTGATTCTTCTTCTATTCGAAAAGTATGTCCAAGAGTCCCAGAGTTCCCACTTCAAGGGCTTTGCACTTACACTTCTGATCGGAATTTGTCTTCTATACAGCATTCCTATGTCTTACTCCTATTATAACATACCATACCACAGATATTTAGACCCAATCGTAATTTACCTATTAGACCAACAACAACATTCTCACAGATTCCTAAACAAACTTATGAAAACAACTCAAATTTCCGTTTAAGACGCAAAGCATTTTCATCTGTTAAACTGTGAAAAATAAGTAAAACAACTCTTACGTGCCAAATTAGCTGTACTAGCTTTGGAGACTAAACAGATAAAATAGCACACAAATAGTCCTGCGCCAGGCTGACAGAAGAAAATCTACAGCTCAAGGGAAATTACGCTGTATGTGGAGACTGAAGTTTTGTGGCAGGGAGTGTAAGATTATTGACCCTGTGAGTCAGAGTTAGTGGCTTGGAAACGTTCCCTACTGTCCTGCTAAATGTCAAAATATCAGGGCTCTGATGGTAATACAATTAGTTACATTGCCAATAAATCAGAAGACTAAATTTCAACATAAACACTTAGATTTTTTTTCTTTTGACTTAATGATATTTTTATGTCTGAAATCTAATCAACAGAAACATTCAGCATTTTATACATTTCCATTAAAACAACGTCAATACACAAACGATCCAAACAGTACTTCTGCATTCATCAATGTATTGAGCTGCAGCTTTCTTTAAATGAGTTTTAAATGTGGGTGCATTTCATTTTTTTCACCAGACCATCCTTTTTCCAATAACTGAAATGACTATTGTTTCCCAGAAGCTGTTATATGCAGGTTACCAAACGCTTTCATAAAGTCACTTAATTAGGAAAAACGAGCCAACAGTATTTCCAATGGCACAATACATTTTCCAGATGTACAGTATACAGTGTGTGCATCATGGCAGAAATGATTATGCACCCACACACAAAAGCATATACACAATGGGCAAAGCACAAAGTTAAGCATTTCACAGACACACTGTCAGCAAGCTCACATTCATCCTATAATAGATTATTATCTATTATATAATAGATATAATATAATAGATTATTATCTATTATCTATCTTGATTTCGTATACTTTCCAAAACCCCACTTTTCATACCCACCCTTTGCTCTGTGGACCATCTCAACTGCATGTCTCATGTCTGCATGGATTGTCTCCGCAGACAAAACCGTCCTACATCATGTGAGGAAAAATGTGTGGGTGTATGGATGTGTGTAAGGGTGGCTATGGATCAAGGCAATGACAAACCAAATGAAGAGTCGGGTGGAGGTGAAGCTCTCACTGAGGTCATAGTCAATTCCAGAAACACTGAATGATAAAATGTGCAGACAGTCTGAGCCTTATAAATAATTCAAAATCAACAGTCTCTCGCATGTGGTGAGAAACTAAAATCTGACATTCGTCCATCACTGCAGAAACATCTCTATGACACCGCCGTTGACTAATAGCCTAAACAACATGTCTTGCTAATGCAGAGCAACAGCTGGGTAGATTAAAGAGGTATGTCTTAAGCTTTCTGCTTTAGAAAAGACTAGGAGGGATTTTTTTTACGAAGCAGAAAATTTCCCTTCCATGTCAGCATCTCCCCTTTTTCCGTTCAGAGTCAAAAAGCAGATCTGCACATTTTCAAGCATTATTTTGTTCAATCAAATGGTGGCGCTGTTGGTCTCACTTGAAATGACATTGATATCGACTGGTTAGTTCATTTACAGTTGGCTCAATGCGTGGCTTTCTCTTACTGTCAGTCATTCATGCAAGAACATTTTCAGTTATCAGTAGATACTCTTCCTTAATAAATTATCATAATTTCAGCTGATCATCACCTTTATACAGTACGTAGCCTATAGGCTATTAAATGTGATATTTTACTGAACACTTAGGTTACCATGGTACATTTTTGCAAGTGGTAGTTTAAAGCAAACTTACGCAGAAGTAAAGCATTTTCTCATTTTTAATGAAAAAATGTATGAATTGAGTTGTTTACAATCTTTTTATTGATCTATGCAGTTTGTATTTTCTCCGTTTTCCTCTCAGAAAATAAAACACATATTTTACAGACAGAATCTCTGCAATCCAGCTACTTATGTTTCAAAATATGTTTTCAAAATCACGATTGACTAGAAATAAAGATGTTTTTTTATATATATTTTGCACAGGCTGCAACGAAGCACTTAACTTTTGAAACTTTGTCAAAAGATCTAGACGACCATGATAATTTAGGACTCGTAAACGAAAACCTTTGCAAATGTATTTCATACACCCAATTCAGAAGGCCTATATGCCACCAGTGATAACCCTGACTAAAAGGTGAAAAGCATCATACCTGCTATCATTCGATTGATGGATATGTTAAATCCTCAAAGGGGTGTTTGTTATTTAAAAGGAAGCAGCGTTTGGAGATATATGAATTTTCATCTCAGAATTCTTCTTCTTGGTTAGTTGATAGTCGGTTTCTTCTCATATCTGCTCCACCTTCAAGACAGGGAGAGCACAGAGACGAAGTCCTCGGTAGGAATTACACTTGACGTTTAAAGGAACGGGAGGAAAAAAGTCCCAAAAGATTTTCACAAAGGATTTCGTGTAGGGGAGGGACCATCATGCCTTCAACGATGGAGCGGAGAAAGTGAACTTAGTTTGAGTTCGGCTCTCACCATAATAACTCTAAGATTCTGAATAAAACTCTTTTTTGTCATATTCAAAGACTCGTTCATTCCATTTCTTCAAAGGAGCTTTCATTGGATATGGACGATGATTCGTTCCACTGTGCGCACAATAGCGCAGCAGCGCGCTTTATTGAAGTTCTGTCACGTTCCCACATCAGTGACACTTGTCTCAGTGTAAACGATGTGGTAAACACGAAAGGAGGGGGTCTTTAAATTAAATGGATGCCTCAACATTTGCGTGCACATTTATGCAAACTGTTGTATACAAACATGGGTACGTTTTGTGTTTATTCATGTTTTGGGGTGCTGTGAGCTGCCCCTCACTTTGGATGTTTCATAGTCTCCCAATATACCCTTGGATTATTTTACTCTAAACATTTGAAAATTTACATGAAAACATAGATTTTTA
Organism: Triplophysa rosa; assembly: GCF_024868665.1. Classification (NCBI taxonomy): domain Eukaryota; kingdom Metazoa; phylum Chordata; class Actinopteri; order Cypriniformes; family Nemacheilidae; genus Triplophysa; species Triplophysa rosa. The sequence goes on along the minus strand of NC_079897.1, from coordinate 23,575,398 downwards.
AAGAGGTCACCAAACAAATTATTTTGCACAAGCATGCGTAATCACGTTTTTTTGACGGTTGAAAAAACCGGCATATGCTGGTTTGGTAGGCTATGTTTTTATGCTGGTTTAAGATGGTCATGTGCTGGTTCAAGATGGTCATGTGCTGGTCCATAGCTGGTTTAAGATGATCAAACCAGCATCAAAACATACCTAACCCAGCTGTTTTTTTCAACAGGGGGAGTACCTCACTTTGGTGTAACGTTAGACAGTACATGTCCTAACAGATTTCTTGTTAAGGTTGAGGCTATGTTTCTCCTGTTAAAAACAACATGCATCGGGCTTGTATCACCGAGTAAGCATCTCGAACAAACACCGATAGCAGATTCCAGTTAGCATACATATTGATGTGCCCAACCAGCAGGGGATGTCAGTGACTGACAGCCAATACTTAGACCTGAAATGACCCGATATGTTCCGAATCATTTGAAGAGGATTAATTTAGAGGGTATATGTAAGTTAGTGTGAATATTTGTACACTCCACATAGAGAGAACTAAATTGCACTTTTGAATTCAATGGCATAAATACATAAATCTGTATTCTTAAATGAGCACATTGACATTTGCAGTAAATGACGGTGAATCGGCAACCGATTGATTTGTTTACAAATGTGCCAATATGGCGATGTAGTGGCCTCGTCATACGCAGACTAGTTCATTAAAGTATAAATCAGTGGCCCACTTACATAAATAATAAAGAAATACACTAGAACACATACTCACTTATTCATATTTTTCACATTTTAGAAAAAATAGTAAGCTAATTAAAACTGTAGAGTAGCACAAAGGGAACTATAAGGATTGTTTCAACTAAAAAAAATCTTTAAAAAATTAAAGGTATAATATGTAATATTTTTGCAGTAAAATATCCTAAAACCACTAGGTCATTGTTATATATTTTGTCCATTTGAGTACTTACAATAACTGTATCTCAAATGTTTACAACTATTTGTAAATCGTGAGACAATCACCATTTTAATCAATGACAAGGACCGTGTCTGGCAGTCGCCTGTCAATGGCGTCACACCAAAGACACTAGATGGAAAGCCTGCAACCTCAGTGGAATGCAGGAAAGGAGACTAGAGGCTGTTATATGATTGGCTGAGGTGCCTCACGTGATTCGTGTGAGCCGTTACGCTTTCTACAGACCTTGCATCTACACAGTCTTTGGCGTTACCCTCTGTTTCTGCTTTTACAGCTTTTACAGCTTTTACAGCTTTACAGTTACACGGGTAAACCAAATGGCCCAAGAAGAGTTTGGGACAAGAAGATGTATTCGAGAGAGATCAAACTAGGATCAATATCGGTGTAGCATTTCCTAAATGAAGAGAGCTGCACTACAAATTTTAACTAGACAGAGACACTGATCTTGCATGCGTTTTACTAGACAGGTGAGCAACTGTTTAGACTCCTTTACTGACAGAAAACATATGATTATTGTATCAATCAACAAGGTTAGTCTTATTGTTTGAATGTCTTTTTCTTAATTTTGCACGAGTGTCATGTATTTACTTAACAAGCAGTAATTCTTTGATCATCTGACTAAATAGTGATAAATTAATTTTATGAATTATGTCTAATGCGTCTAATTCAATATAATGAAACAAAATCATGTCATCAAACGGAACATTTATAAAACTTTGATACTTTAAATATTGAATACGACAGTTCCCATTATTCCACGCCGTTGTTGTGAACATATCTGTTTTGAATGTGCGCCCTCTAGCGGCGGATTTACAAACTGTACCTTTAACTTCTTATAATTTAGCACTTTAATGTAGTCACCTGTTGCCTAAAATTTGCAGAAATGTACTCTTGCATTTTCTAAAGCAGCTTCTTCCCATCTATTCTGTGCTCTTACTGACTGCTCTTTTTTCCTTCTTTAGTCATCCCTTCTCACTGGTTTAGACTGCAACTTCCACCCTCCGACTTGGAGAATGTGTCGCCACAACAATCATCACAAGCCGCCTTTCACAGTAAAGGTATTATTTTTTCTAACGATTACTTTCGTGTAGGACAGGAAATGATGGGGAAAGTGGGATCAGTACATGACACTAGAGTGTTTGGAGCTGTTAGACTTTGGGTCCAACTAAAAGTTTCATAATATCAGGTTTATAATTCTGTGCCGTAAACTGTTACTGTTTTTGGAGGTTAGTTATTAATCCATTTGCAGACATTCTGACATTGAAATATGGGGAGAGCGACTTGTGTGTGTGTGTGGAATGGCAGTGGGTGATATTTCTGGTTGCATAGAGGGTTCTTTGTCTGGAGTAATTCTCTAACAGGAAATCATGTTTCTATCATTGGGAATGAACAGTTGAGTTTTGTACAATAATTCACTGATTTACAGCTGTTTTGAAATTCTGTTTTGTTGTAGGTTTAGAAAGATTTTCATCTTCGAGCGTGTCTCATACAGCCTATTGGATACCAACATAGATGATTAGAGGTCTGAAAAAGCTGAAAAGCTGTTCCTTTCGGAAATTAAAGCATGAGATGAGTCTGCTCTGAAAAAGCTCTTCAGCCGTCATGATTGGATTCCAGAGTTATCTACCTGGCTGTGGTCAGATTAATTTTGCTGCACTTTCTGCTAAAATTGCATCCCAAGAAGAAAACTCGCAGACTCGAAAATTTGAGAGTAGAAAACGTGACCGTTGTATTGAATGACTGCTCAGGCAAATCCTGAAGGTAATGTCGATGAAAGGGTGAGATGTTTATTCACACGTGCCACACTCATAAACCATTTCAGCAGGCTTTCACGACCCGCCTCTCCTTTACTTATTACAGCTTCCACACAGACAGAGAGCGCCATTTATAAGGAGGCTCTCTCCTACACTAGCCTTGAGTTCATGCTGAAGTTGTCGACTGTAAATATTTAGACACATCGAAATAGATCAAAGGTCAAGATGAAGTGTCATTACAAAGCAAACAAATACAGCAGAAAAGCAAACATAGTATATATACTATATATATATATATATATGCATATATCTGTATTGCACTTTTTAGATGGACAAAGTATATACACATACTGAATTTATAAGAGTATAGCTATATACTAAATATTAACCATTTATGGACAGTATGTACATAATTGTCATGTTGAGTTTCATGTTAAATTATTACATTTACAAATACTTATACAAGGATGAATGTGTTATTTTAGGAACTACGCAAGCTATTACAAAACTCAGCACTGCGGTTCAAACCAAACTTGTCCCTCTAGAGGAGGTTTTATTCAGAGCAGAATACCTGTTTTAATGTTTGCATGCATACAGGAAGTTTTAAGGATGTCTTGATAAAAAGTGGCCCACCAAGGCTACGTCTGAAGTGAGATACTCAGACAAAATTTTCTAAGAGACATGACCTCCTGCGCTCGAGGCGAAGCTGCCAACATACACAAGAGAGGAGCAGAGCACTTGAAGCATGCAAACAGCTAACACTTAAGTAAACAGAAAAGGTTCCTAAGCAAACACACTGATTTGGCACCGGGAGGTTTTCTAGTTCAAGATTCGTCCAGACTTGATCTACAGTCCAGCTGTTCTCAGGTCAGCGGCTTGATGGAAAACAAGTTTGCTTCCCTTTTTGGTTGCAAGTTTGATGCTTCGTCCGCTGCATGCTTTTAATATAGTGTCAGGAGTTTGTTATCTGGTGTTCATCAGCCAGTACGCTTCAGATGAGCTGATAGGTCATATATATTTCAATACTTACATAGTCAGGCTCTGGAAATTTTACTTGGGTGTATTCAGGACATTTTCAGGTCAGAAGTGCCATAAGCACCCACATACACACATAACATTGTATTGAGGTCCATTTAATCACCAAGCTTTGCCTACAAAGAAAACGAGATTAGACGTTTTAATGCTTAGATTACAATATGACCTCCACACAACTGACAAATGTGCTGGCAGAAAATCAAGTGTCTTTATATATTAAACTCCTCAGTCATTTCAGCCTTTATCTTTGGTGCACGATCAAAGAACCACACAAGTTCAAAAGCTGCACTTATTTCTCCTTGTGACCTTGAACATGACTCACATTTTTTAAGCCACTCACTTTACATGAGAGCACTGCATGGCTGATTACAACTTTATTGCTCTCCTTATCTCTCAGACTCTCTTTTTCTATTTTGCATGTTGTAGGCCTATTCTTTTTTCATCTTTCATTTATGTACTGATCTGCTTGGTTACTGGATCACTCAGTCCTAACAGAACCACAGTCAATTTCTGCGAGGACGTTATGACATATATTATTTTTAAACATTTTGTTACAAAGACATGGAAAAGAAGGGTTTGGGTTTATTGACGAGGTCATGAATATTAATTCAGTCATGTAACATTCGCTCTGCAGTTCTTGCTGAAAAGCAGGTAGCGGGCACTAGAAATGAAAGATGGATGCTTATGACTGGTGCAGTCGTGACTTGTTTCAACTTCTTAGTCATCTAAAGCAGTAGTTCTCAAATTGGGGGCTGTGGCCCCTAAGGGGGGCCCGAGACGGATCCAGGGGGGCCACAGATTTTGTGGCATTTTATGAAATATGGAAATTGATCATAGATTTTATGCAATCAAACACAAGAAAAATAAGACCACCAGACAAAAGAATTGATGTTTCAGCATTGTATAACCGAATATGTTCTTGTTTAAATAAAAATGTTAAATTTAAGATTATAAGTTTTTATTTGGGGGGGCCGCAAAGCGATGCACTCTACACAAAGGGGGCCTTACAACGCAAAAGTTTGAGAACCACTGATCTAAAGTGACAAGACTTTTTTCTTTCTTGTGGCCAAAAATATGATCCCGAATAGCTTTACTCCTTGTTTAGTAATGTTGTTTGAAAATAGGTGGAAGGAAAATAATTGTGCATGTAAGGTTAAAATAAATACATTTGACAGGCCTTAAATATTCTTTCTTGCTCACTGCCGCTTTCTCTTTCTCTTTGTGTCACAGGTATTGTGTGATATGTGTGTGTTCTCTCGGTTCTTTGGAAACACACCAGGATCTGAGGTGTGTGTTATCACCCCTGCTGAGGTTCTAATGCAATATAATGACCATGCTTGTTGAAAGTGGCATAAACATCTCTAGCAGGGTACTAATGCATTTAAACGTCGGTTTGTTGTGATACAGCTCAGCGGGACCTTCTGTACGAGACGTCCAGAGGGCAGGACCCTACTGTGTGTTACAGGTTTATGCATATTCTCCATTGAGGTGTCTAGCGAAACTAAAGGTTTATTCATTGTTTTATTTGTAGGTGATCAGTAAGATGTGCCAAGACACTTTTATTGCCTTTGCTAAAATGTAAAATCGCTAGATTAGAAGATTGTTTGTTTCATTGTTTCAAACGAATCGACATTTCTGAACCATAAAGGCTTTCTTGCTAATGCTTTCTCTGCTTAACTCTCTCAGCACACAAAGTACTATTAAATCACGATTACAGTTCAGTTGTACTATATATTATAATTTTCATTATTAGTGCAGAAGTATCCACTTCCTCTCACTGTGGGTTCTCATTGATTGGCTCATCTCATAAACGGTAATTTTCCCAGTGTTAGGGTTTTTATTGGCAGGTACTGTATACAGTATATCATGACACAAGGAGTACAATTTCCTCATTCCTGGAAGTTTAGATGTGACTGTGCGTTAATATCGTACCTCACAGCTGCAATAGCATTAAATGTTGTTTTTCATGGGTTTGAGGGGAAGTTCAGCGGTACTCTGTAATCAGAAGATAGATAGATATTTGAGATATTTTCCCATTCAGCTGATCTGAGGCCAAGTTTTTGATCTCCTTTCAGTTTTTTAGATTGACAGAGGTTATAAGAGCTCAGTTTAGTATTTGTATGAAGTTCTTGATTTCTTTTTATTGTAAAGAACTCAACCATGCCGGCCCAGAGGGTTTACACATCCGACAGCTAAATGGTGCTAAAATTCCCATGTGATTATGAAATCACTAGATTGGACAGCTGGTCCTGTTATTATGAGCCAGATAACACAAAGCGTTCAGAGATAATTGCATGTTTACGCTTAATGTCAAATCTTGTATGTATTATTTTGAAAGAAAGAAAGCTGACAATTTGACTCCCAAAATCCCTGATAAAAAATCTAAATGATAAAACATTCCAGCAACATATTTTCAGCAAAACCGTTTGCTGTATTGCTTTATGTTTCTAGCTCTTCACAAGATGTACGAGCTTGTCTTGTATACGTAGATTAAGACTATATTTACTGCTGTTGCTTGTTAAAATTCCTTGTTCAATAACAGTTCACTTTGTAGATCCTCCTTGCCTCCTAATAGGTTTTGCTTGATATACTAGGTCAGGCACACTACCGTTGTAACTGTCTAAAATCAGTTAAAGGGATAGTTCACCCAAAAATGAAAATTCTGTCATCATTTACTCACCCTTGAGTTGTTCCAAATCTGTACAAATTTCTTTGTTCTGATGAACACAGAGAAAAATATTTGGAAGATTGCTTTTATTCAAACAGTTCTTGGCCATGCACCATTCACTACTATAGTAGGAATTAGCAGTAAAAGTAGTACACTTTTTTGTCATTTTGTAGTAGTAATTTATTTCAATATTGTAAAATTACAACGGTAGTCAAAAGTGCCCCAGAACTGTTTGCTACATTCTTCAAAATATCTTCTTTTGTGTTCAACAGAAAATATTTTTCCTATAGTCAATAATGGCCAAGAACTGTTTGGTTACAAGCATTCTTCCAAATATCTTCATCAGAACAAAGACATTTATACGGATTTTGAACTACTCGAAGGTGAGTTAATGAAGACAGAATTTTCATTTTTGGTTTTTGTTATTTTTTTTGCTGAAGTACATTCTTCTTTCATAGACCTGCAATGTTTAGACCTAGTATCAAAGGCTTGTGGGGTCAAGACTTATTTTTCCCGCGTTACGCTGCTCGTACATGCAATAGTGTGCAATGAGAAATTGGTTTGTTTTTATCTGAGCCAGTATATCACATACTGTAGTCCTGCCCAGTTTTACTCCATACAAAATAGCAACCAGTGTTTACACAGTCAGTATTTGTCTTTTTGTCACGTATTTATGAATCTTAACTTTCTCTGAAAAATCTCCCCAGCCGGGATTATATTAAATTGCATACATCTTCTAAAACCTGGCACTGTCAGAGCTGGCATCTGTTTACTGATTTTATGAATTATATCTGGTCTATTTCTGACATGATTAGTCACCTCAGTAGCTAATACACCATGCATCGTGTAAGGCCTACTGAAACCACAATCTGGACATCATAGACATCATCTTCTAATAGCTTATCCTTCTTATTTTAACATAAAATTATATATTAGAAGCAGAGGGCTTATTTTACATCAGAGGCTAAGGAAGGCAAGAAAACAGATAATACTGTAAACAGTGCAACAGGAAGAATTATGAGCCATTCTTGGAGGTCGCTGTATTGTATTAACAACTGTGTTGTTAGTTTAAGTTTGAATATCCTTAATTTAGATGTCTCTCATGTTAAGTGTGTGCAAAGTCAAGGTGATCATTTCTTAAGGTTGAAATAGAAAGCACTGGAACACACAGCACTTGACTCACACTTCATGTATTTAGGGAAGTGTCTAAAGCTCACATGCATTTGCTTCTGCAAAAAGATTCTCATTTCTTCATATTGAACAGTCATTGGTATGGGAAACGTTTTTGTGCTCTGGCATGCAATGTTGGGTCAGGGCCAAATGCACTGGGATTTCAAAGCAGTCATGATGACTAAGCACTGTAAAGACCCTAACTGTTCGTCTGTGAGTCTCTGAATGTACATGCCAGCATACTGTACGTACTCGATACCTTGCACACTTGTGAGCACACAGGCCAGGGTTCAGACAGAGCACTCCTCTCAGACATGCTCATTTGTGAAACATGACCCCTCTTATCATTACAAGACAGTTCAGCGAATCATGGCCTTGAGCACTGTGGGGTGAGGGAGGTAATGCTTAAAGTGACAAGCGCACACTGGTTTATTTATCTATTTTAGTAGGGTGTCTAATAGCCTTTCGTGTTCTATTTTCAGCATGTCTCTGTGGTGATTTAGTTTACTTGTTACCTAATTCTCATATCGCAGTGTTTTTCTTATCAATTTCACATGATTTGAAAGCACATTACCTCACCCATCTCAGTTTAGCCAATGAACTCTGTATTGTAACGGCTCTGCTAGTCATCACCTGATACCACACCACGCCCCCTAAATTTCATTTTCAAGTACTTAATAATGGCTCTCACTAAATCCTTGGTGTTTCGAGTCTGACGTCATCACGCAACCGTGTTTTAGGCAATTTTAACAATTATGGGTAGTTTAGATGGTTAGAGTAAGGTAAGACTTGAAACACCAAGGATTTAGTCAAAACCAACAAGCCACGCCCACGGATCTGACTCGAAACACCAAGGATTTAGTAACACAAATAAAATTTGCATTTACTGTAGGCTTAAAACAGGCAATAAGATATATTATCCAATAATAATAAGGGCTTAACGTTTTATTAAAAATGATCAAAATTAAAAACAAAATGTCGATGCAGATGTTCCGTAGTAAACTTGCGCCAACGTTTTTCCTGACAGAAACTGCACACAGTGCATTTCTTTTTCCAAGTTCCATACATGGGAAAGTTGCTTGGAAAGCACGCGCGACAATATTACGTAACTCTCCATATAAAAGTCAAGTTAATTATGGTCTTTGTTACTTTTATGGCTAATTTCTCGGCGATAACGGCAGACACGCAGCCGCCGTCCACGCTCTCGCTGCGTAACGTCTTCTTATCTGTGATTCAGCATCTGGTCGTTGAGCTCCGTAACCGCGGCGCTATTTAAAGGGAAAGCAACATGGCACGCGCTTCAGTCAAACAGGAATCTGTCGACTGGGAGATGCAGAAGTCAACAGAGCAAAAAAAGACTTTTGTTTACACGAAGAAGAGGGGGTATGATGTTACACGCAACCCTCATCTGAATAAGGTAAAACGAAAGATGTTTTGATAACTTGAAAACGTAAATGACATTTTGTCTCGACTGTTCGCTAACGCGACTGCAGGGTTTTGTGTATCGGTTTCAAGAGGAACTATATTTAGATTTAAAGGCGCCACACACACTTAACCGCGGTTCCTGCTGTGTTAAAAAAAGCAAATCCCTTTGTAGTTTACAGGTACATGAACTGATGTGGGCCATTTCAACAAAGTCCTGCCTGTAGCCTACGCTCTGTACACTTTGCTTTACAGTAGTTTAGATTAAACCCACAGGAGGTTTCACATTAGGCAACATAACTCGCAATAAAGAGTAATAAAACACCCAAAAAACAGTATTTTTATAATCTTTAAAAAGATCAACATGGGCCTCTGTCCAAGGTGCTGACTGGCTGTTGCTATGGCATCACCTCAAGAAGTTGTGAGACTAGCATGCTGTAGAGCTGAGTTTTAGTTTGCTTGTATGTTCACATGACACTCAGAAATATATACAAAATATTTTAAAAAGATTCATTACAAAGTTTGTATTTCCCCCCACGTTTTATAATAATAGTAAACTTAAAACAATTGAATAGCAAATATATGTAAAGGTGGAAATTATGTTTTAACTAGATCCAAAATGAATGAACTTTCCTACATTTTTGTATCTTAAATGTATAATGCATGTTCTCTTGGCATTTTATTTGGAAACGTATTGAGGTCTTACCCTGGGATGCTAAGAACTGTAGTATTAAAAGAGCTCTCATGATGGGCTAATATTGGCTGTCTTTTATTTCTTCATTATTCAGTCAAAGTTTAGTATTTCTGAAACTTTTAAAAATAAAATGAACGTTCGTAATGAAAACAATAATATGGCACAATTATGTTTTGTCATTAAAACTGACTTAAAACATTTAATTACAGGTTTAAAAGGTTTTTAAAGATGATGGGAAACATTTGTGTTACATAATGTATAATGTTTGTAGAAAAAGGAAGTTCCCAGCTAACACAGTACGTTCTGACGACGTCGCCAGTTCGTCTTCATTTGGTCACCGTGACATTACTTTGTGACCACGTTCTGAGGACGGTCCAGGTACGTCGTCACAACGTAACTGTGTTAGCTGGGTTATTATTCAAATTTTCAGTGGTTTTAGCTATTTGCAAGTAAAATGAAGTTGCAAGACCTGCTTTTGTGGCAGCTCGGTCTGACCCAAAAAAATTTTTTCCAGGTTTATGTACATGCACACTTTTGAAACGCTTTCACTGTCTCCTTTATCTTGTTGGCATTTATGTTTATTAGAGTTCATCTGTCCCTTTTGTAATTCATTGTCCCTGACCTTTGATTTTTCTTTGTACCTTTTCAGTAATCTGCTGCATATTCTGAAAACCGATTGTGTGTGTGTACTCTGCACTCATTTTTTTCACTAAGGGATGTGCGTGTCCCTTCTAACCCTCAGTTTCCCTGCTATAATGAGAGGCTAGTCTGGGCTGATCAAACGTCACATTTTTTGGCACTCTGCCACGGTTCAGATACTGATGACAACATAGCGCACTGCCTGTCGTTAAGGTTAATGACTCCTAATCTAAAAATATGTGTGTGTGAGAGAGAGATGCATAAAAATGAGGTCATGTTTTCATCCAGGTGTGCACTACCAGAAAGTTCTGAAAGGTTTCTTTATGTGAATTGAGGATATAGGGTTGGAGGTTGAGGTATGAAGATCACAGCGTCTGTGTTGTCTTTTTTACTTCAGTAATTTCAGCTATCTTGACCCCTGCTCAAAACATTTTCTTAGGCCCTCTTTAATCCAAACTAGCTATTGAAGCAAGTTCTCTGGCATTGACCCTCTCATTATAGAGGTCATGATGCTGTTTTTGATGTTGTTGGCAAACATTGTTTTTTACAGCATGTTAATATGAATAACTCACTGTAACTTATAGATGGTTTGACTTTGAACTCAGTGATACTTGGGATATGTGTTAAATGTTTATCCTCAGGGATTTGGGTTAAAAAACTCTTTATTTTAAAATAAAATAAACCGAGGTCGGGTGTTGACTTATGCTCAGGGGCATGTTGTGGGCACAGTCTTAACCAACTGGTTATGTGCAATTTTGTTCCGTCTTGTATTAGAACAAATAACTGTAGCATATGATTAAAAAATATTTTTGATGTGTCACTTCAGTTATTACCCTCCATGGTGCCCCTTCTGTTCATCAAACAAAAACTTTGCCTAATGGTTTCCATTAATGAAGCTTCTGTACCCGTGGCGCTGGAAATTGCCAGACTGGTGCCACAACTTAAATCTCATGTGTTGCATTGGGGTGTGAGAACAATTCCAAGTCCTTTTATGTTTTTATGACGTTGCTTTTCAGTTCCACCCACAGCCCTGTTTCTAATGAGCTAAAACCAGTGTTATTGTCTTATTTTATAGACAGAGACTAGATTTAATGACATTAATTAAAAGGGAATACTGGGCTTTGCGCTGTTGCTTTGTGTGCTTGAAAATCAGCTTTATTTCCGATATCTCTCCAGATTTTGGTGATACTCTGTCTATATGAAGCGTTTGGTTTCTAAAAAAATCATGTTTTTTTATTATGTTATCATGTTTTTATTGTGTTACTTAGCTGTATTTTTTGGGTTGTTACGGCTTAAATGAAAAGAAACCGCAACTGCAGTTTGATTGATACAGTTGGAATGCACAATATAAAAAATGATTTTTGAAAAAAAATGTAGAAACAGAGTTATCTCATTTTGGAACCAAACTCATATATTCCCAAACTTTTACTCTACAGTTACACCCAGCTACAATAATTTACAGTATCTGCTTTATGGTTAGCATTACTATAATAGACCCCTCTACCTGTACAGAACAGAGCAGGCTGTGATGCTGTTTAAGTTCATGTTTAGATAGTGATTGCCGGTCACACAGATGGACCCCAGTGAGTAAAACATTTGCTCTTTCATGCACCTTTCTGAAAAAGCTACTGTCAAAACAGGGAAATCAGAAAAGAAGGTAGGAAATGACCTCTGAGAGGACTGGTTGTACACTCGTTACCCTGTGGTTCTCCAGTGGCACATTGTTGTCTTCCCTTGGGCTGAGCAATCACTGGCGTCGACTGTTCTCACCTTTCCCCTCTCTAAGTGAGAGAGACAACACATTAATTGATGCAGTGGCGCTGAGAGCAAAGAAAACCTAGAGGCCTCACGTCCGCAACTTTGCGTTTACTCGCACCGCCCCTCCCCGGTATCCCCTCTGACCTTCTCTCTCCTCAACAGCCCTCCACTGTGTCTGCCCGAGGTCCTAGCAGGATATTATCCTTGTGTATGTGGGAAGCTTTGCACAGTGAAGAGAGGAGGGCTGAGGAGAAAGAGGTCTCTGTGGAGCAGAGGAGAGAAAGAGGGAGCTGCCCTGCTCTCCACAAACCTCCTCTGTGTCTCTGGTTTATCTCTCATTAATGACCGCTTGTGTGAATCGAGGCCAGCAGCGCTAGTCTCTGGCCTCACGCCATTCCAGAATCAGAATACGAAAACAGCAGTGCACAAAACTCTCCTAGAATCAGAGCGCAGATCTTATTTCACATGGGGAAATGTGCTTTTAGGAGCACAGGTGACTAACAGATGCTCATTCAAGTTGCTTTGGAAACAAGAGCTCAGTTGGAAATGTGGCACTTTTTGAGTTTAGCGTCAGAGATTTTCTGGCCCCCTTGTGGTGATTTTCTGTGCCAATTGCCGCAATTTGGACTGATCTTTTGTTAGAGGGTTCTTAGAGGAAAGTTAATCCAGGATGAAAATGGAAGGACATTTGTGACCCTGGACCACAAAACCATAAGTAGCAAGGTATTTGTAGCAAGTCCAAAATACATTGTATGATTCAAAGTTATCGATTTTTCATTTATGCCCAAAATCATTAGGATATTAAGTGAAGATCATGTTCCATGGAGATATTTTGAAAATTTCCTATCGTAAATATATCAAAACTTTATTTTTGTGGATGCAGCAAAACCGAACAAAAATGGCCAGAAATATGCCGACAAACTTTGCTCGCCGATGCCCGCTCTGAGAATTACCAATTCAAGTTTGGTATATGTAAAGCTTAGATTGTCAGCTTCATCTACTCTCCACAACGTCATTACAGTGGTAAGCCAATAGAGAGTGTTAAAATAATCCTGTTTCTTAGCAATGGCCTGCTACAGCGCCTCTGATGGACAGCTGTAAAAGCGATTTTCTCAATATTTAGATTTTTTGGCACCCTCAGATTCCAGATTTTCAAACAGTTGCATCGCCGCCAAATATCCTAACATGCATCAATGGAAATCTTATTTATTCAGATTTCAGATTATGTATAAATCTCAGTAAAAAAATAAAATAAAAAAAGTACCCTTATGACTAGTTTTGTAACAGTGGGCAGAGTAACCAGACAAGAAGCGGATCCACATGTAGTTAAAGATATAATAAGATAAAGGGCAGGGCTGGAAGCCAGTGAGGCGCAGGCAGGACTGGAAGGCCAGTGGTGGACATCTTGGACGGTGGGTTCGGAAACCGCCTCTGGTGCAGACACCCAACAGGGCAGCAGCAACCACCGGCAGAGCAGACTCCAAGGGCAGAACCTAAGGAACGGACACCTCCGGGACCACTGGACTTGGGACCACCGGCGTGGCGGCCATAACGGCTAGAGGCTCTGGGCTGACGGCCATCTTGCGAGTGGGCTCTGGACTGGCGGTCATCTTGTGAGCGGGCTCCGGTGTGGTGACAATGATGACCAGGCTGACCACCATTAATGTGGAGCATGCAGGCCTCTGCAACTGGCCTAGCCCCTCGGTCTGAGGAGCCTGAGGTCTACTGCCTACCCCCAAAATTTATTTAGGGCAGTCATCCATTACCTCCCCTGTACAGTGAATGGAGAGCCCACTAGGGACAGGGCAAAGTCTGAAAAAAATAAATAAATGCAAAATCTGGTAAATCTGTAAAATTGGCAAAATCTAGAAAATCTGTAATATGGTCCTCGAGGGTACCGATTACCTTGGCGGATGCTGACAAGACGTACTGCTGGATCCATGCTTTGGTCAGTCATTCTGTAAAAATGGGTAGAGTAACCAGGCAAGAAACGGATCCACGTGGAGTTAAAGATTTGATAAAATAAACCAAAACAAGGTCATCCATAATCTGAGACCAAAGTAAAGATGCAACAACAACTGACAACAAACAAATGAAACACAAGGGTTTAAATACACTGGGAAAACGAGATAACAAGAAACACCTGGGGCAACGATTAACACAGAACCAATGAACAAAAAGTAGCCATGAAGGACTACAAAATCGAACAGGAAACAGGAAGAAATAAAAGTCCACAATAAACTGGGGAAACACAGAACAGATCATGACAGGTTTTGTGGTCCAGGGTCACATTTTTCAAAATATCTTTTGTATTTTACATTCATACTGGCTTTGAACGGATGATTTTTATTTTTAGGTCAATTATATGCATTTCTCGTAAGATTAAGATCTCACTTATTGAAAATTGTATTCGTCTTATGTGAGCAAGCTGCTAGCTGGACATGGACTCCACATTGGCGTAAACACTGCTGCCATATTGGGAAGGGCTTGTACTGTTGCTTTATTTACTTTTTATTTTCTGAATTTACATTAGCAGATCAAAATACAGAGAAATTCAATATATGTTGACTAAATTATACAGCAGGCAGTAGTAACTGGACAAGCATCGACCCTGTGCTGTCTCTGCATGCTGCTAGTAGAGTAGTTTTACTGTCGCTTTATTTCTATTTTCCAGCAAACCTGGCCTTTCACACGTGTCTGTTCTGGCACAAACGTGGTGTGTTTAATCTCAAAGGGGGTTGAGGTTTCCCAATGAAATGCAATTTTGCATTCAATTTAACGTAAATAAGGGCGAGGAAAATAAAATAAGCAGTCCGTCAAAGGCTGTCAAGTGTAACCAAGCCCTGAGCATTTTCCTTTCTCCACTTCAAAGACAAGAGATCTTGAAAGGCCCTTTTTGGTAGTGCAGGAGTCTAGTTCAAATCGAATCCTCCCATCAAAGAAGCTTTTCCCCTGAAATCAGTGTGTCTGATTAAGTATATTGATCGACACTGAATGTTACATTTACATATTATATATTCCTTTAAGGGGTGCTTTCTTCCCAGACTGACTTACAAAGAATCGACATGTTGAGAAAATTGTGGAGGAGTAAAACTCTGTACTTTTCATTTGAATGGTAATGATTTTTACCTTCAGATGTGTTTTTAGCTGATGTTTGATGGACATCTCAAATTTCTCTGAGATCTGTGATTTATTTGATTTCTGTGAAGCAAAATAATACTTTGGAGTGCATTATAATTATAAAACCGTGTATTAAAGGAAAAGTCACATTGGATTGTGCTTAAATCACAGTGCAACGTTTGTGCGCAGACTACAGAAGATAGGGACAATGCTTATGCATGCAATGGAGATATACTGTATATGTGTGTGTGGGTTGGCGGAACAGACCTAGCTTTGTTTGGATAGGAGATCTTCTAAGCTCCCGGAGCAGGTCAGGTGCTGTTGTCGGTCACTTCTATGTAGGTGGGCTCCATGAGGATGTGTATGACAGCCCAGGTGTATGTGGGAGAGGAGACCACCCACAGGTGAGTAGTTAAACATTCCATCGCTAAATCAGGTGGTCAAATGAGGAGAGATGGTGAGATTAAGTGCCAGTCACATATCTGACTCTCTTTCTCTCTCTCTCTCTCTCTCTCTCTCTCTCTCTGTCACACACACACGTGCTAGAATTTCCCTATACCCGGGGTGTCCAATCCTGTTTCTCCATGGTCACTGTCCTGCAGAGATTAGCTCCAACCCTAATAAAACACGCCTGGACCTCTTTGTAGGCAAACTAGAACTTCCAGACAAGTGTGTTGAGCCAAGATGGAGCAAAAAATGTTTGCTGTTTGAATAAAATTGATAGTGATTTGTTTGGACTGTTCATTTGCAAAGACTAGGCCAAAAAAGATCATCAGAAAGAGACCTGATGAAACAGAATTGCTTTGGCCTATCGGTTTAAACAGTTCACAGAAAATGTGATAAAGTTGATAAAGTGCACATGAGGCCAAATCATAAACCAGAGATATGATTTGTGACCTCATAAGCACAGAGCGATTATATCTGAATGTGATGGTCCCTGTTAATCATTATTTCTGATGATGATCTTATTTATCCAATGTAAATATAATTAATAGTTGGGAATCAATTGTGGAGGGAGTTCATTAAGTTGAAGTATAATGTGATTGGATAGACCTTGAATGTGATATAATAATTGATTGTGTAGTGTTATATAATGGTCAGACATTTCTTTAGCATTTTATTTTGGCTGGCTGCCCTGAAAATCAAACATACAGTCTGACTAGTGTAGTCTGATTCTCTTATGAGGTAGTTCTTTCAATATATCACTCAAAAAGACTTAAAATTTAGATCTGTTTTTGTACTTTGAAGTTTGGAGAGCAGTAAAGCAGTATCATGACTGACAAGATATTGAAAGATTAAATTGTACATTATAATATAAAACGATAATTTAATATTCACCAATTTCCTGCTTCCATACTCTTGAAAGTTCTGTAGAAACAACATCTTTTCAAAAGCAACCCCACATATGGCATGACATTAAGTACAATCATTTAACTGTCAAAAATGTATTCATTTGAGACGTGTCACTAATCCAGTCCAGATTAATTGCTTTTTAAATGCTGGAGTTTTCCCCTTAGTTGTCAAATTCGATTTGACATCTGAATTACTAGTTTGACTTTGTTTTTGTCTTGTTGCTGTCTCCTGTGTTATTTCCTAAATAAAGGATGCCAAACCTAAAGCTTCATGGTGACAGACAGCTTTAATCTAATGCGTATGCTCTGTTTTTGTGATTGGAGGTCAAGCAGCATATTTTCCTACCACAGAGATTTACTTTCAGCTGTGCGGTCATGTGGACTACACGGTTATCATGTCTATTAACGAGGTTTGACGATTCTTTTAGTCTTGTGTGTATAAAACAAAAAGATGTTTATTGAGAGCTGGTATACAACAAGAACAATAACCATAAAGATCCATATCACTATATATAGCGTCCACACCAACAGACAATAATGTTCTGTTATGCTAAGCTTCACTCCTCTGTTCTTCTACATTTTGAAAGATTTTTTAAAGCTTTATCTTTGGAGTTATCTTTACAGTTATCAATCAGTGCAAGTTCAATTCACATTTGTGGTGGGCATCATGTGATTCCTCCAGTAAAAAAGGGATTGAACCCAGCGGTTTGTGACTGTTGAGAGTATTCTCATTTTAAAAGGCTTAGAAGATAAATCTCTGGATTCATTCTTGCTCACCTTTTTGCTCACACATTTCCCTTGGGGAACGGGCTGAGATCAGTCACAGTCTCTGGTTATAGCAAAAAGAAGCGTTTTTTAAGCAAAGGAGTGAGTATGCCTTTTTTCGTCTTTTGTTGTCTTGAAGATTCACATGGGTGATCGCTGGGCGACTGAATTATCTAGAGGATGTGAACGGTGTCAAATTAGGTTCTCGGCACAAAAAGCCCCAAAGGGGGCGATGATAGGGTGCAGTGGTCATTATGGAGATTCAACAGTCACTACGTCAAGAGATGAGCTTAGAAAGGACATAACCAGAATCTTGTTGCTTCATTCTAACTCATTATTTTTTCCAAAATAAAATAGCTCACGTTGTTAGGTACCAATTGCATCAACTTAGACATCAGGGAAATATTGAAAGCATTTGCTTTGGGGGTCGCTTGACATTTCTATATTTTATTCCCATCCATGAAATTAAGAATGGGAAAGAGAATAAATGGTTTGAAAGTTTTCAGTAAAGTTGATATGATATTTTCCTTCTGCAATTTGTTTGTGGTGTTGAGGATAGGAACTGAGTTTGGCTTAAGCTCAATATCAACAGAGAACCATTTTGTTCTCAAGTTTGTGGCACTATAGTAAATGAATGACCAAACATAAAACATTTTTTTAATTAGTGTTATGGGTTTTCAGAATAACATTTTAGAACTGGAACTAAATGTATGTTTCAACAGCATTTTAATCTGTTGACAGTTTAGTCTACACGTCAGCCTTTTGCCATTTTCAGGGCAGTTTAACCAACAAGGCCATTTATACGTTCGTAAAATGCCACATGTGATTAATGGGATTGCTTTATAAAAGCCAAATAAAATCCGGTGAAATCTTCCATGTCTCCTGTGTTGAAACTTTGAGTGATAATCCTTTTAGCTCTAGACTTGAAACGTGATTTGTTGGACAGCATCACACCACGGTGAGCCATATGGAAGACAGATTAATGAGGCATCATCCTTGTTTACATTTCCTGTGAGGAAAGATGTTTCCTGTAGAGTGAAGCCAAAATCTGGGTTCTTAACCGCATCGCTGCACTGTTGCTGCATCAATTTACATTGATTTACAGGAGTTTTGATCATCTTTGTTTAACACTGTCATCACTGGCGTCTCTTACATTGAGGTCTTTTGATTGTGTGTAATTGTTAGGGTGTCCTTCTTGCAGCGCAGCATTTGTAGCAGGTGAAAAATGTCTCTTTACCCATGTAGAGTGTTTTCAGGTTCTTTAAGCTAATAATTCTCCGTTTTATTACACAAACATTTTTAAAAAATTGTCATCTACTGTTTAAACAAATTCAAGAGGTAAATACATCAGCTGGCCATGATTCAGACTAATGGACCTGTTCGTGTGGGGAAATTTATCTGACAGACATACGGTAGTTTGCATTCTCTGGACCACTTGGCAAAAATATTGTACTAATGCTCTCCACAATCTGCAGACAGGACTCAGAAGTAACACTGAAATCTGAAAAACAGGGTAACACTTTGCAATAAAGTTGTATACATGTATGTTAACATTAGTTAATGCGTTAGCTCACGTGAACAAACAATAAACAACCTCTGCAACATTTATTAATCTTACGTCAATTTCAGCATTTACTAATACAATCTTTATAAATAAAATGGCGTAACTATTATTATTAGTTAATGCACCATGAGCTGGACATGAATAATTGTATTGACATCACTGTAACTAACATTAGATTAATACATACTGAAAAACTGTACTGCTCATTGTTAGTTCATGGTAGTTAAGGCATTTACTAATGTTAACCAATACAACCCTCTTGTAAAGAGTTACCTATTTCACATTTTTTGCATTTTCATAAAATCTTTAAAAAGTCCCTTTGGGCTGCTTTATTATGGAAATTCATGGATTCATTTATGTATGATGCTTATGGAGGTGTTAGCAAAAAAATATGAAGTTGGGATGGAGGCGGAGGGATGTGGGAAGAATTGTCATATAAGAATAGGGTACAGTAAGCAGCATCTTATATGTCATTGTGTTGTTACTTTTAACTTTAGGACTCTGTATACAGTACTGTGCAAGAGCTTTACAGGACTTGTAAAAATGTTGTAAAATGGGGATGTTTTCAAATATAACTTTTTACAAAGTGCAGTAAACATCAAATTGAAACAGTATACCTACAAAAACTGTTTTAAAAAGTAGTTTGCTAGAGGTTGGCAGACATCTGGTGAACTTGCACAGTTCGTCTGTGGATTTAAGATCTCAGTTTTCTCTGTCTCTTCATGTAATCCCAGAATGACTTGCTGATGTTGAGATCAGGTCTCTATGGGGATTAAACCAACTGTTGCAGGATCTCTTGTTCTATCAACAGAAGGACTTAGAAAAGGTGTTTAAAAAGATTTTTGCACAGTACTGTTGTTAACATTTGGTTAAAAATGTGAGACAGAATATAACACGGTGTTCTGAAATGAATTTGTTCTGAATGGTGTGAAAAGAGTTCCATTTGAACAAAACATTTTGTAATGTCTGCCTTCTTTATTTGACCATTCTTTAGACATTAAATGTGCCGGCTAGCTGTCAGGCTGCATGGTTCTCAAACAGTGTACATGCTTCCACTAGGGTTAGCTGGGTGGTGTTGCTTTTTCATTTTCATCTTGTCTATGTTTTATTTGCTCTGCCCCATTAAAGGGGTCATATGGTGCGAATGCGTGTTTTTCTGTGTCTTTGTTGTGTTATAATTTGCTCATGCATGTATTAGACACGTAAAATTGCAAATATTAAAGTGTCGGAACAAAAGATGCATTCTATGTAAAAGCGAATGCTCACCCAGACCTGCCTGAAATACCTCGTGTAACCACACCTCCACAAAAATCTACATCAGTTCGTGGTATGATTTGACAAAGACCGCCCAAATGTACACGCAAGTTAGGTGGACGTACCTGTCAGTACAATTGCTTTGGAACCTGTTGTTCCAAATATGGCAAGAGGCGTTGCGCTATTCGACCAATCACCACGCACTGGTTAACTGGCCAATCATAGCACAGTTTGCTTTTTAGAGCGATGAGCTTTGTAAAAAATCTGTGCGTTTCAGAGAGGCGGGACAAAGAGGAGATACAAACATGCACGGTATGTGGGAAATACAGCGTTTTTGAACCTTAAATCGTGTATACACATTGCATCACATCTAAAACAAACCATAATATTTGGTTTAGCTGTGTCATATGCAGTGTTGGGTAAGTTACTCTGAAAAAGTAATTAATTACTAGTTACTAATTACACATTCGATAATGTAATTAGATTACTGTACANAGGCGTTGCGCTATTCGACCAATCACCACGCACTGGTTAACTGGCCAATCATAGCACAGTTTGCTTTTTAGAGCGATGAGCTTTGTAAAAAATCTGCGCGTTTCAGAGAGGCGGGACAAAGAGGAGATACAAACATGCACGGTATGTGGAAAATACAGCGTTTTTGAACCTTAAATCGTGTATACACATTGCATCACATCTAAAACAAACCATAATATTTGGTTTAGCTGTGTCATATGACCCCTTTAACATTACACCAGTGTAGCTGGTTGTTTTGCACAAAGCTATACGGGTGCTGCCATGCTAAAAGTGGACATTCACATCACATCCAGCAAACTGGTGGTGTTTTGTGGAGACAGAAAATAACATTTCTAAGACATTGTAAGATTTTTCCTGGACAGTAATAGGTGTGGTGGAAGATGGCCTCTGCCAAAAATAATGATTACTTGACACTGTAATTGACTGTAAATTTCACGACTAAATGAAAAGGATATTTATTTCAGCATGGCTGATGATGTCATGATCAAGTCTTTGTGTGTTTTTATCAACCACCTGATTGACCACAGCCCTGCCCTGAATTCTTAAAATGATGACAAGCAGATAGTTTTATTTTAAGTACTTGTGAATACAGTATGTATAATATGGAGAAAACATTTAGGACTGAAACATTTTAATGGCCTTAAAGCTAACAGACATTATATTAAATGGGCCTTTTTCTTACATAGTTCTTTCTATACTAAATATTGTGTATTGCTCCCCCTTGACTTGTCAATCAGATTGTTCTGTCTGGTATTTGAAAACCCCTCTCTTGTGGTTACTTTTTAGTCTTTTGTCTTGGTTTGTATTGTATTGATGTCAAGCTTTTTCCCTTTTGTTGGGATAGAAGGAAACGGCTGAAGAGGGTCATTGAGACGTTCTATACAGAAAGGCCAATTTTAGTACAAAGACTGATCACAGACCATTTTAAAATAATAGATGGAAGATGTGCTCATTTAAGAGACAACAAGAATGAAGATAGGAATGAAAAGAAATATGATACTCCTTAAGAATCATTTTAGTTTAGACATGTTGTGTCTGACCACCGACTGAGTGGTCTGGTTTTATATTGTATTCTCAGTCTTGTCTTAAGGGTTTTCAATTTTATTTCAAGTCTATTACAGAATTCTCTCTTCAATAGACGGTTTCAGAGGCAACAACATGAACAAACATTATGTGGCCCAAACTTAACGTCCGGTAGACCTCCGCAAATAATCAATAACTGTTGAGAAGTTTTAATTGAATTTAATACAATTAATAAGTAATACATATTGATATAAATATAAAATAAATCGGTTTATTATAACCAAACACAGACTGGAAGTTAACTTCGGGCCATGTGCGTGCATCCCATAAAACGGTCTACTGTATATGTAAATATAATTTGAGGAAAAATCCTCTAATTTAAAAAAGTAGATTGTTATAGAGAACTGTTGGTTCATGAGGGTCAGGATTTGAGTCTGGTCTGCAGCACACGTCTGTTCTGTCTTTGGTTTTATCAGTCACCAAGACCACCTTTGTAAAATAAGAGCCTATACATACGCTACATTTCTCGGGGTTTATGTTGTGTGTATTCATCCGAAATTTATAAATAAAGCTACAGTCCTTGCTTTGATGCAGACTTGACATTCTCTAGTCTTCAGTTTGAGTCTGACAGAGATGGATGGATATTAGAAAGGGCAGAAAGAAAAATACCAAACATTTCATATTTTGTGGACATTTGTCATTTCACTGGGACCTTAACATCAATACACAAGAGACATTACTTAGATGGGCCTTTCCCTTTCGAGGTTAGGCCAGGACTGTTTTTGAAGCCACAAACATTGTGTCATTTTTACAGGGCATTATAGAATAGATAATGTGTGTTTTTTACTTTCCTAGTCTTACACCTGCCATCCAGGCCTGTAAAGCTTTCGCTTTTTTTTAACCTTTCTTAGACTGAACATTTTAAGGCCTCAACAGAAAAAACAAATCTGCCTTCTTTCATACATGTTTAAGACCTTGTTGCTATTGTGGAAAACAAAGTAAGAGTTTGCTAAGGAGAACTGGATTCAGAGAAAGGGGAATTTCACTGGTTCATGACCTGTTTGTGTCCCAGAGCTATGGCAACTCACCCCAATAATCCTCTTACCCAAATTCCAGGGTCAAAGGTCAGAGTATAACAGAGTATAGCAATTAAAGAGCAGCACAAAAGAGAATGGTCTTTTGTTAACGTTGTCTGTTAGTAAAATAATCACTAGTCTCAGTGAAAACAGATTTTTTTGTTTTGCCATGGTGGATTCCCAAATATAAATAGTGAGTTTAGCAGATTGATAACCTTTAAACAAAGATGCATTGTGCAGATGTGTACTTTATGATTAGTACACCCACAGTCAGATGCAAAGACAAAAATCCATCTGGATGTTTTTACACTGTGCAGGTGTGCGTCTACGCTTTCCCTCTGTTAGCCAGGTGTTTTGGGATTCGTGAAAGAAATGAAAGCTTGATTTATTTTTTTAAACAGCTGGAAAAGTTCATTCTCAAGTGTTTGTTCTTTGTGACATTTCAATTACTGTACAATCAAAGATAAGTTGATGTAGTTTGATGAAGAAAACACTGTGGTCTTACAATGGCTCCTTGGAGAAAAGAGATCAGGGTTCTCCATCAAGAAAGTTAAAGGCTTTCCAGTTAGTGTAGTGTGGGTAAGCAATCTCTTGACTTGCGTACCAGAAAAATGCAGAAGGTGTAACAAAAAGTGTCTTGGAGCAAGTGTTGAAAGTTTCATTGGCTGCTGTTTTGATCTGTAACTTCACATTTAATTCAGCTCAATGCAAATACATTGCTATTGTAATTTCTTCCTTTTCTGGTTTAAGAAATTGGATCGCATAACTTGCTGGAGAGCCTGCAGCAGTCATAAGAAAGACATTTAAACAGGAAGAAATTTGTTTCCTGGTGCTCAGTCAAAAATGTTGTTCAGTTCAATGTTTGTTTTGGAGAAAAACCTGGAGGACCTAGACCTCCTTTGATTTGGAAGACATCAGAGAAATTGGAGCAGAACCGTTTCCTCATTTAATCTCTATCTTTTTCTTGTTTTCTCCTTCACACACATATAGTCAAACACATATTGAGTTTCTGACAGAGATGTGTTCTTAAAAAAATATCTTATCATTGGAATCCTTGTGGATCTGTCAATAGGCCTATATCAAATACGTCTAATGATAGCGTTCTGCCTTTGTCTGACGGCTTTAACATCCAGCTGCAGGAAAATACTGTCAGTGCATGTCTCCAAGTTCATTTAAATATTTCAGAATGATTTCAAGATCCCCTGGTAGTTATTAATGGAGCTGTCAGCACACTTGATATGTCTAGTGCTGTGTTTCTGCCTCTGCTTCAACTGGAAAAACGTTCTTTTAAAATATACATATTTAAGCACAAATTTAAATATTTTAACAGCTGCCGTGTTAGCGCAGATGTAGAACCTAAACTTGCAGTCAAGGAAAAAGAGATCTAACCTCTTTTTTATATAAATGAATCTATGCTGGGCCATTTTAATCCAAAATGTTGGGTTGTTTCAACCCATCCATTTAACCCAACCAATTGGGTTTATTCTTTTTTGACCCAACCATGGGTTGAAAATAACTCTGCATTTTTTAAAGGTGAATCTGACTATGTTTGATGTTTTGGTGATGTTCAATTAATGAGATTACATTTGTTTGAAAAGGAGTCAAAAAAGAATAGTCTGAATGTTGTCATTGTGTAAGCAGTTACGTCCGCGCACACGGAGTATGTGTGAATCGGGCGTCACATTTCTTAGCTTTTAAAAATACGGTTTGCATTGGCTTTGACTGATTTATTTGGCTCTTTCTATGACCCATATTCACATATCTGTGTTCCCCTACACTTTGCTGGTGAGAGATGAGTATGTCTGTGATTGGGTTGTGTGAGGGTGTGCCTGGTTTTCTCATTGAGCTGCTAATTGATATGAGTGTAAACAGACTAATCTCCGTAGAAAAAAATTAATAGAGAAATACAAAAATACACAGTCGTGCTCCTGGTATTGTGTACAAAACAGATAAAGATATAATACAATAAATAAATAAAAACAAAAGGCTGGTGTTGCAGCCAGACAGTGCATTATTGATGTATGCGAAATGCTGAACTGGATTGTTTGGCATGTTTCAGCCATTTGTTGATGAAGCTTGTACTTTTGATTATGTTCAGTACTGCTTGGTAGAGGTGATCTGTAGCAGAGAAATCTAAAAAATATATGTTGGCTTTTACTTTCGGTTACCCTCCTCCAATTTAATTTCTAAAATTTAAAATGTTTCTCTTGGTTTATTTTTATTGGCCCTACAGTAATTACTTAAAGTACAGTAATGCAGTATGTTCTTTATATTTTATATATATATATTACTTGTTTAACATATCTTAACGAACTAATCCAAGTTCCAATCAGCCAGACCGGATGAAATTAGTTTTTAAAACGGCCTTGAGCCTTTATCACGACACCTCACCACTTAATCTGCTGTATGCTTTAGGTCATTAAAAATACAATATGATAACCTTTCCATGGTGTTAAGGTTTTGCACAATTTCACAGTGCATCAGCATCCTTAACCACCACTGTACCACCACTCATGGGTTTGCCGGTCAGTCTTGGTTAGTTACGCAGCTCTGGAATGAGTGCTGTATGATGCCGTGCTGAATTAAGAGCGTGGGAATATGCATGTGGCATTGATGCAGATATTTAAGGGGTGGGGGTGTTTATGAGAATAGCGTGTGTTCATTCATTCCCTGTTTGGTCATCTGGAAAGGTCTAGTCTGGGTTGTACCCTGTAACTGCATCAACTCGAGCCAATAGAATAATTTCTCTTTTTGGTTTCACCAAAATACACCAGGCACTCTAACAAGACCAGGCAGCTTTAAGCTCTTTCCTTCTAAACTCGCTCCACAAGATCCATCGGGACATTTTAACCTTTAGAATTGCTGTTGAAACATTAAAACTGTTCTCAGATCAGCAGATAGCGTTCATGTATATTTGTAGCATCTGCATGTACTGTCTGTATGAAAATGTATCGAATATGTAATCGTAATTGTAAAAAAACCTTTTTGCCCAAGCTAGTGAAAATGTTATTCAGGAGACATTCTGCATTAAAGCATCTGATCCCTTGCTCCCCTGTTGCATCAGGTCTGAGAAAGCATGATTCTTTTAGCAAGAATAATAAAAGTGTTTTCAGTGTTTCCACATAGATGCACCAGAAAAACAGCACAATTGGAGAAAAAACTGTCTTGTCTGATCTCTTTCTTTCTCTGTGACAGCCAGCGTGTTTATAAGACTGACATGAAAGATGCGAAAGATCTCTCTTCTCATGTCCTTTCTGAGAATCTGAAATGGACCAAATATTGACCCCAGTTTAATTTCACACCATGGTTTGGATTTGAGCAGGATGGGAGTCATGGCTGGTGTGAGAATGTTGCGTGTGTTTTGCATATGACTAGTGTTGTGGCCTCGAGCCAAGAGCATCAAGAATGTCTGATAAGAAAAATTCCATTTGGAGGTCATGCAGAAGATCCAGCTCAAGTTGTTCTCACCAGTAAAAACAGCAAAAACTAAGATCTCAGCTGAATACGGAGCCACCAACGCTGATGTGTTTTACAAACACTTCTTTACAGGATCAAGAATATATCACTCCCTCGGTAAAGTTCATTTTAAGAACAGCGTTTTCAACCTTTCTTTACTTTTTTCTGTCTTGGTGCTTTTTTGGCGTCTTTTTGGGGCAGCTGCAACATTTTCTGCATGCAAGAACTGGGAATTTCAGGATTCAAATCAAACCGTTTAAATTGGAACGCCAGAGTTCCTGAACAAGACCTTTTGCCTGGAATCTTGAAGAGCTTGTTTGGTTTTGGAGGCTACGAACTGGCTTCCATCAGGTTAGTAAATCAAGGCTTTTCTGTTTTGCCACAATGATACGTTAAGCACTTGGTGGTGTGTTTCAGGGCTTGTCTTGCCAAAAGAAGGGTGGCGGCATTGATCATGAGATTAGGGGTTGGCATGCTCATCTGCTCTACTTGCATGAGCCTGCGCGGGCATAGCACACGTTGGCACACCACACGCGGTCTTTAATGTGGTCTGTTGCACATGTGGAAGCATTCACGTGTTCTTTTTTCCCTACAGAAAGCCTTTCAGACGTAACAACCTGAGCCAACGCAACATGTTGGGTATTGTTGATGACAAGTTTTCATTGCTTTTTGACTCCGAGTGGTTTTTGACAATGCCTCCATCTGAACAACCTCCTCCAATTTTAATATAGGCTCACTTTTACTTTTACTGTTCTTGTCATTTCTACGACAGATGACAGCAGTGCTACCGCTGTTTTGTTGTATGATAGACATTTCTATAAATAAATCAGGATATGTGAGTCTCGCTCCCCACTTGTTTTCTTCCCTCTTGGCAAGATCATCTCTCACAATGGCACCAACTTCCTCACCGGTTCCCACGCCAGCCCCGCCGGGAGCTCTGGGGCTTGTCGTTCTAATCTTGCCATCCATGCGTGCCATCAAACAGACCACTTTTCCCAGTCCAGCCATCCATGGCTGCGATCAGTATGCCAGTCCCGGGCCGGTGGACTTGCCCTGCAGAATTCCACACGCAGCTTTGTTGTCAAGGATGTTAACTTGTCATTTGGGCCCAGATCCACCAGTGTCTCTATTACACATATGAGTAATTATATTTGATTAGAATGAGTTGTTCTCAGTCTGCCTATTGCTTTACAGTAGCTTTTGAAATCACTAGTTACAAAAATATGTTCTGAGGACACTGTTCCATTTAGTCTGTTGCTTGTAAGGGCCTGGATGTGTACACATCCAGCAAAGGTCATGTTTATTTATATCAAAGTTTTAAAGCTTCAGTCTCTAATATACTGTATAGTTAGTTTTTTAAAAAAAGCTCTATATACACTTGCATCAAACCACTAGCATTTTGAGAAAACAGTATGTTCATTTTTAATCACAATTTATTTAAGGTTGTAATTCAGACCTGGCAGGATGGCCTTTTTGACTTTTCAAGGCTCCTAAATACAGACCATCAGTGGCACACTGCACAGTTAGCTTCACAAGACAACAGACAGAATATACACTACAAATTATATCCAATGCCTCCATAGAATTAAAAGGACAGTTTACACAAAAATAAAACTCTATCGTCATTTATTCACCCTCATGTCATATGGCACTTTCTTCTGTGGAACATAAAATAAAATATTTAGCTCTCTTTGTGTTCTGCAGAAAAAAGTCATACAGAATAACATGAGGATGAATAAATTATGAAATTTTCCATTTTAGGGTGAACTGTTCCTTTTAAGTCTGTAGTAGCCCACCTTGGCCCAGTTGCCTAAACTTAACCGCCAAGTTAAGACTGTCTTAACAACTAGTCTCACTGACTAGCAATTAGTTAGGACTAATCAGTCTTACTTTTTTCATGTTTCAATTAGCCCAATCTACCGTTTTATGTAACTGATTTAAAGAAGTTATGACCACACAGGAATTTGTAACTATTTTACAGGGTGGCTAATTTGTTTGAATTTGTACGTTGTGAATTGCTTACTAAAAAAAGCGATACTAAAGCCCCACCCCTCACTGGCACCAAAGCAAATCATACATGAATATACAAAAAAGATCGTACGAGTTGATACGAATAAGCCAAAATTATGCACCGTTTTTGCCGTGAGATTGTGTTGTTTTGCCAAAGGATCTTTCTAGAAGCCATGTGCAGTTACATACTGTGGATATACAATATATATAATTATATCATTTAAGAAGGTATGGCTTTTCATAGATCTGTATTTTATTTTAATTTTTGTGTATGCATTTGTTTATTTATGTTATGGATGTTACGTTTCTCCGATGTGACAGTTCTAAAAGCTGCACTTACATGACTATTGGAAAACCCTAAAAAAATGCTTTAAAAACATTAACAGAGACCTCACATGGGTATTTAAACCATCAAATATTGACATCTGACATATTAGTATGGAAAAACTTGATTCATGGACTGTTACTTTGAACAACATTTGTGTTTGTGTGAGTTTACAGTGGCCCTAAAACTATTTAGACACGTAGGCTATTGATGCACGGGTCAGGGTTCCAACCCCCGGGTCCCGCTTTATGAAATTATTTGGCCCGCCCCGCACCACTGTATCTATTTTTACAACCCACCTTGCCATAGAAACTTGCACTTCACATAGCCGGTATATAATAAAGTGACAATTTCTCAACCCGCCCCAACCCGATCCGCGGGTTACCCGTGGGACCCGCGGGTTATGAGACGACCCGCACATCACTAATGTAGGCCACACTTAAGATTAGAAGTATTGCGTTAAACAATACAAAAGTTCCATTTGTTTAAAAAAAGTTGGCACAAACACACTTTTCAAGCAAATCATTTCAATCAGGCATAAACAGGCATAACAGTATGTTGAGTTTTTAATTATAAAACAATATATATTCTGTTCCCAATGAAGACAAATTGGACACTTTATGGTTGTCAGTTGTTAGAAGAACATGTCAGTGTGGTAAGACATCCGTGTGAACTTGAGGGAAATTAACGTCACATTCCCTTAACATATCCTTGACGCCAGCTGGATAACATTAATGGCAGGAAAAGCTCAGAAAAGTAAACGTAGTAATAAGCAGAGGTCTATTATGATTTGTTTGAAGATGCCACTTGGAGATTTCGAGAGGTTATGCATCATTGATTTATTTTTAAGTGTGGCTTAGTGGTTTCAATTGGTTTCAACTGCGTCTATAAAATCACAATTTTTTGCACGTGTCCAGACCAGGTTTCTTGTATGTTTGCAGGGCCAAAATCATTTTTACAAGCACACCTCTTAACATAACCATATATATAATATAGACATGTTTAGAATGCAAAGCTAGCACTGGCTTTTACGGTTTTTGGCTTTCTTTAATGGTTCCTCTGAAGGAGCAGCCAGAGGCATAGCAATGATGAACCAAGTCTGTCATTATGGAAATGGCAAGCTGGCTTCAAATTGCACACCATGCCATCTACAGCTGTGGTCCTGAAAGATATCCACATATTCCACGCCTGTGGAATATAAGTGTGCATGTGGAGTATGAAGTGACATCCCTCTGGCAAAAGAATGTGTTTTAAAGGTCAGAGTCAAAGCAGATCAAAGGTAAACCAGCAGTCATGACCTTTGAGGTGTGCTTATTGGGTGCGCTGTGCGCCACATTGCGAACCGTGACCTTTGTCACCTTTCAGTGGCTTTCCTTGCATTAAAGACTTGCACAAAACAAATAGGGAGTAAGGAACAGAGCTCTGTGACAACACTCTCTTCTACGGCCATCTGAAAGAGAAAACAGAGAGGAAATATGCAGATTTATGTCTTGTTAATTTCCAAAACAAAACTTTGACGATACAGCTGCAGAGGCTTTGTTAAGTAAAGATTAAATATTGAAATGAAGTCAAAGGGTATGGATGTTTCTTATTATAGTTGTAGCCCTTCGAGAGACTTTGTGGGCAAATGTATTTCCATGGAATGCATAAAATGCAATTTATTAAAATGTGCCTAAACTTAACAGTGCATGTTGCAAACAGCTATTTAAGAAATTAGATTCAAGACAAGGTGTGCTATATTATAAATCTAGTTGTTTTATATTATGTAAAACAACTATTATACTGTATATTATTATATTAAGTTCTAGCTCTAATCTATTGTATTCATAAAACTTTATTGTGAATAAACCACAGCTGCTGACCAATCACCATCAGGGATTGTAACAGTATGACATCATCAAACTACTACTATCAAAATGAATAATAGTTGTGTGTCATGTGACCTCTCTGCAGGGCATGGCGTTCTCCCTGGAGGAGCGCCTGCAGCTGGGCATTCATGGCCTGTTGCCTCCCTGTTTCCTCAGCCAGGATGTGCAACTACTGCGGGTGCTCAGGAACTACGACCTGAAAAAAGATGATCTGGACCGGTGAGTAAAGACACCCATCACTACCTGTTGACCAGAATTCCCATCTGTATCGTTACACTTTTTACGGTATATAAGAGATCATGCTATGATTACAGCTTTCCTGTAGCTCAGTGGTAAGAGCATTGCATTAACAATGCAAGGTTGTGGGTTCGATCCAGGGATTGCACATGCCTATGTATAAATGTATAGGATAAAGCAATGTAAGTCGCTTTGGATAAAAGCGTCTGCCAAATGCATAAATGTAAATGTAAATGATTTAGTCCTAATGGAGTAGATCTATTCTCACAGCATGTGAGCCACTTCTGTAAAGTTTTGCTCTTTTTAACTTTTCCATGTTTTTAATATCTGAAGTGCAAAGCAAAAAGACATCAAACGTGCAATGACCCTGCTGGTTGACAGGACATAATTAGCTGTGGCTATTATGTCACTCCATTCCCAAAACGGTAGGGGTTCTATTCCTGTGTGTTGCCTGCCTATATGGGCCTGTTGTTCTGGTACTCTTGTCATATCTCAAAGCTACACTGTCACATGACAGACTTTGGTTTGTCCTCCCAGACAGCGAACTTTGATTTATTTCTGGAAGGGTCACCTTCAGACGAACAACCCCGATCTTAGCATGCAATTTATGTTGTTGTTACTGCAATGAGCAATTCTTTCCCAGGCTATCAGAACTATTTTTATGTTTTGTTGCCTGAATGGTTTCAAGACAGGGCAAGATGCCAACATTTTTAACAGAAATGTTTGCTTTGGTCAGAAAATAAAGGACAAATGAAGTAAAAAAAACATTTGTAAGAATAGTAAAGGCCTTTGAATCCTTTCAGCAATTCAGTTCAGACTGTAATCATGAATGAGGAGCAGTGAATAGACATTCCAGAACATACAGCAAGACAGATTTATGCAGAGATTGTAGAGTCAGTTCATTAAAGAATGCACATACTTACTCATTGTGGTCATTTGTTTAGTGAGCAGGTTTTTGGATAAAAGACAAGCAGACAGAAAGAGAATAAAAATGAAGGAAGGAAAAGGGAAGGAAAGAAAATCTGAAAAGACAGAAACGTATTTAGACAGACAGAAAGAACGACAGAAAAAATGGAAGAACAGGGACAGACAGATGGAAAGAAAGGTCAGAAAGAAAGGGATAGACAGGCAGACCGACAGAAAGAAAAGAACAGATAGACAGAGCGTACGAAAAGGGCAGACAGACAAAAAGAATAGGGCAGACAGACGGAAAGAGAGAACGAACGAACGAACGAACGAACGAAAGAAAGAAAGAAAGAAAGAAAGAAAGAAAGAAAGAAAGAAAGAAAGAAAGAAAGAAAGAAAGAAAGAAAGAAAGGAAGGAAAGTAAGAACGAAAGTTCGTATGAAAGTAAGAACGAAACTAAGTACGAAAGAACGAAAGAACGAAAGAAATAAATAAGTAAGAAAGAACGGGACAGACAGACAGAGAGAAAGACAGACAGAAATCAGCAAGAAAGAAAGAAAGAAAGAAAGAAAGAAAGAAAGAAAGAAAGAAAGAAAGAAAGAAAGAAAGAAAGAAAGAAAATGAAAGGAAGAGAGAAAGAAAGAAAGAGAAAGAAAAGAAGTGAGAGAAAGAAATAACAAATATAGCTGCAAGCAGCAATACGGGGCCAAGGCGCCGCAAGCGCAGCGTGGAACCACGCCGGCGCAGAGCAACGAGAGTGTAAACGGCAGAAACAAAAGTATGTGAAAAAAGAACAGGTTGAGAAGAACAGGTGAGAACTAAACGTAGACTTTACATATAAATGTATGGTATGGGGTTTAACAAGCTGCGCCACCCAGCCTCACGCTCAAGCACTGTGTGGAGCTATAGCAGCACAGACCAAAAACCGGCAGATATGGAACGTATATGAGAAACAAATAGGTTATGAAGAGAAGGTGAGAATGAAATCAAATCGAAGACTTCACATATAACCGTTACTTGTGCTACACACAGGGTTCAAACCACCAACCTCAAAGTCTCAAAGCATAGGGTTTAACAAGTTATGCCACTCAGCTGCACATGTAAGTGCTGTCTGGAGCTATAGCAGCACAGAGCCAGAGCAGCACAGAGAAACAAGAGCAAAAACTACAGAAACAGAATGTACGTGAAAACAGTCAGGCTGTTACGCACTCCTGAAAAAAAATCTAACTGTAGAACTCATATATAAATGTTACAATTGCACCACACGGGTTTCGAACCCACAACCTAAAATTATTGTAATCAAAGCATGCGGTTCAACAAGTTGCGCCACTCAGCCGAACATTCTAGTGCTGTCTACAGCAGCACAGAGCCACATGGGTACAGAGTAACAAGAGCAAAAATCACAGAAACGTAATGTATGTGAAACCGGAGGTTTCTGGAGGAGCCTGGAGGAGATGAGTGGGGATGGCATCTAGCGGGCAGGTAGTTGGGTGGTTAGAAGACATGACCTTGGAGACATCATCTTCAGATAGGAGAGAGAAAGAGGGGAACGAGCATGTGTCGGGGGTTTAGGCGTGATCAAGAGGCGGCGGCGCAGAGAACTGACTGCTGATGATGGTCATTTTCTTTACGAAGAAAGACGCAAAGTCATCAGCTGTTAAGTCCAATGGAGAGAGGGGAGGCGGGGAAAGAAGAGCAGATAAGGTTTTAAAGAGGGTACGAGAGTCAGGCGAGTTGTTGATTTTAGCGCGGTAGTACTTGGTTTTTCCAGAGGAGACATCAGCAGAGAAAGAAGAGAGACTTTCTCTCAGCAGACCTGAGCGTGGCGCGATGCTCATGGAGAACATCAGATAACCAGGGGGCAGAAGGGGATGCACGAGATGGCCTAGATGTTAGAGGGCATAAGCTGTCTAAGCAGGAGGTTAGTGTGAAGCAAAGAGTGTCGGTGGCACTGTTAGCATCCAAGAGAGAGAGCTGTTCAGAGGGAGGGAGCATGGCGGAGACCGCAGAGGATAAGCGGGAGGGAGAGAGTGTTTGTAGGTTGCGCTGAATGAGACCAGTGGGGAAGCATGTGTAGGGTCTGGAGATGTTAGCCCGCCCCCTTGTTTTCTTATTCATTATCCCGTTATCAGTTCACGCCCTTCACCTGTTGCCCTTGCTATGCCTCTTTTGTTCCTCTCCTATTTAATGCCCTTGTGTTTGCTGTCCTGTGCTGGATCGTTTGTCTTCATCCCGTCTTGTCCTGTTGCCCCTGGTCTGTCTTTAACAAAATAAAACTTGATCAAGACTTAACTTAAAGTATATTGTTCTCGTTTTCCCCCTCGAGGGATTTTGAGTTATGTTTTGTCTATGTCAAATAAAATGTTTTTTGTTGAGAGCTGTCTGCACTTGGGTTCTGTTTCCTTTCAGTTTCATGACACTCAAGAAGACTGTCATCTAAAATGATACGCACTTGATTCCGCTGAGATACATCTAGATAATGAGTTGCCAAAATATCACGTACACATTCAGCTTCACAAAACTCAGAGTATCGCATTTTGACTGTCAGCTACAGCACGGGCTCCTCTCATCCCACCTTGTACACCTCCCGGCCCGTGTAAACATCTTTCTGCATGAGGAAGGTGGACATGGTTCTCCTGAGCCAAACAAGAGAGACTTTATGCTCTTTGATGGAAAGCTTGCTCGCACCGATTGGGAATGTGACGTGGTCTTGTTAATTTGGGTCAGATGTAAAACTTGAGCGTATTACCTTTGAATGTATTTCTATAACAAGGAACTTGTGTTTAACATGTCTCGGGGGCATTTTTGTCTATGGTGCGTATTTTTCCAACAATTTTTTGATAGAAGCAGGAAAAACCT
The DNA here is from genome assembly GCF_024868665.1 of Triplophysa rosa. Lineage (NCBI taxonomy): Eukaryota > Metazoa > Chordata > Actinopteri > Cypriniformes > Nemacheilidae > Triplophysa > Triplophysa rosa. Next base: position 23,540,945 of record NC_079897.1, on the reverse strand, counting down.
TTTGTTCATTGTTTTAAGCAGCAGCACATGGATAAGAATTTTTATTATGACAGGTTGATGATGTCTGTAGTTTTGACACTTTTGTGTCATTTCATGTCTGATCAAATTTGTCTATGACCCTTTTTTACTTTTTGCTAGGTTGACACTAAATACAGGTGTGAAAAGGTATTCCTAAACTTTTTATAATGTCATACTTAAACCACATGCACCATCATTCACAATCCACCAGCTACGGAAATTATTACTATCAATAGTATTTAGTGTGTTTTATCCAGCTGTTTTCTCCAATCCCTTCAGTTTTTGTCTCACTTCACCTACCTTCTCTCTTTCATGTGGATGTGGGTCTGTCTTGTTTTAAGCTGGTGTTACATTAGCAAAATAGAAACAGGTTGTGATGTCACATCTACTAGCTGTCGCTGAAAGTTTTCACATTGACAGATTAGAAATGGAAAAGATGTGACAGATTAAATGGACTTCTCTCCAATTGCCTGTCACTTTTCGCTGGAACTCTTTTTGGCGGCCGATCAACTAAACAAAAAAACAGAAAGTGCAATTCAAATATGTAATAGACTGAATTAGGATGCAGTTTTTGTCTTTGCCTTGTGAGTTTTTTGTTGGTTTGTTCCTTTGGGGTTTGCTGTAGAAATTCTGTGTTCATGCACGTCAGTCTCTTGTCAGATTCATTGTGAATTATTAGACATTTAATGCACACAGAAACGTCAGCTTTTTGATTTATTATAAAGTTTATAAGTTTGTTTTGCTAGTGGAATTTAGCACAAATGTTTGTGTGGTTTATTTATTAATATTTTAGTTGACTATTGTTTTCCTGCTGTCCATGACTAGAACAACCCTAATTTGTTACATGATTTTATTCTCTCACAGATACGTCTTTCTGATGAGCCTCCAGGACCGTAATGAGAAGCTGTTCTATCGGGTCTTGACCTCAGACGTCGAGCGATTCATGCCCATTGTGTACACACCTACCGTTGGCCTTGCATGCCAGCAGTACGGCCTCACGTTCAGGAGACCTCGGTAAGAGACTGCAGAATGTTCCTTTACTAATTTGTTTTTACAGTGAAATTCTTTCTCCTTCAGCACTTCACGTAAATAGACACATCCATCCACCCGCCAGGCTTTCGTTTAGTCCTGGGCGTTCTTGCTGTACGTTTGTTTAATGTCTTGCCTCCAGTTGAAGGAAGTAGAATCTGGAATGTTAAAACATCTGTCTAAAGAATTGAACATGCGTCTTGTCATTACAGAAATATAGCTCGCTCATGAGCCTGTTGTATGTTGCACGATTGTTATCCCACGCAGTTTTTGTGCTGGTTTAACATATGCAAAGTCATTCGCAGCTACTCCTACTTTCTTTCTCTGTGTTTGCAGAGTGAAATATGTCTGTATGTGATAAAATATCACAATACATTCATACTTCACTCATTTTATTTTGCGGGATTTCCTAGGATCCTGGAATGAAGAGGATCTGAATGAATTTGCACATACACTCGGTTGCTCAGAGAGCTTTCCGCAGTCTAACTAAATACTATTAGGAAAGAATGCTTAGCTTATGTTTCATAATGATATTATACAATTATTTTTTATATTTATTATTTTATTGGATTATAGCGCAGACTGTAAGCAGTTGTGATTGTTTATCTGAACGTGTCACAGTGTGAAAAATATCACAGTGATATTTAAGAACAGGAATACAATATAAAAAATCATCTGGCTATACAAAATAATCTTGCTGAATTTCTTTTTTACATGCACACACTATCCTTATCCCTTTCTTAAACCTAACCATCACAGAAAACTTTCTGTATTTCTGTATTTTTACATATATTTTTCATATAAACATAAAAAAATGGCTTGTAAACCGGTCTGTGGACGGGAGAAGCCGAGTCGGATAATGTTGTTTTCAGTAGAAAGAGCACTCCGTCATAACACAAGGATCACTTCTAATGCACACCCGCGAAAAAATTAAGTTAAACTTTGAATTTCAAACCAGCCTTTGGCCATTCCAGTCCAGTGAATTTGTTGAATTTCAAACCACAAAATCAAACCACAGGAGTGAAATAAAGTCTTCCAACAGCAATGTGAAAGACTGACAGCATGACAAGACACATGAAAACTGTAAAAATAAATCACATAAAAATATATTTTGAACTTTTTCTAAATACATGTACAGATATGACTGTTGTATTGCTTAAAAGTGAATATGAACTTAATATTATAACTTAATAATATTAATAACATTGTGGGGACATTTGGTCAATGGTTAATGACCAACAGAAACCTGAACACACATACATCTCAACTATATTGTTCAGGACTTTTTATAGATGAGAAGGTTTAAAAGATTAATAGAATAACGATTTTTACGACACCGTAAAACCTGTAACTTAAAGGTCCAGTGTGTAATTTTTGGGATGATCTATTGATAGAAATGCAATATAATAAACATAGCTATGTCTTCAGAGGTGTATAAAGAGCGTACACAATGAAGCGTTATGTTTTTATTACCTTAGAATGAGCTATTTCTATCTACGTACACCGCGGGTCCCCTCGCATATAATTCGCCATGTTCTGTCAGCCGTCGTAGTGTTTCGAAGGGGAGGGGTGGAGTGAGCGGTTGGTTGCAATTCGCAACCTTCTAGATCTCACTGACTGGACCTTTAACCTTTAGTAACCTGTTGACATGATTAGATTTAAAGTAAAACGCAATTTAGATGATTTATGAGCCTGTCAAATAGAGATGACCACTAAACACACACACACACAGAGCCATTTAGCACAGATCGGTAATCAGCAGAGACTCCTCACTGGGTGTATGTGTGTGTCAGCAGGACCACCAGAGTGAAGCAACAGTTTTAGATTAAAGCGCTAATCACAGGAGCATGAAATGCACAGTGTGAGATGGTGTCAGTGAGGCAGGCGGCTTCATCCAGCTGGGCTCGACTGCCTTTAATCTGCTTCCCGCAGACTAAACATTGCAGCAGTGGCTTCCGGAGCCTGGGATCAAGGGTCAAACTCCATTAGGTGCTCAGGCAGAAATTGTAAGAATCTTAACTGGATGATAATAGAGTGTACAGTGAAGATTGGGTGTACAAGAAGTCATTCAGAAAATAAATGGGCTCTCTGAGGTTAGAGAATTGCTAGCACTGAATAACCAGAGCATTGTTTTCCCATAAACATAAAAAAAATCATAAATGTTTTATGAAGCAGGCCTGGATACATTTCTACAGCTCATAAATGTATTTATAGCCAATATTTTAAAATGGCAACATGCTGCTTTAACAAGCAGATTACTGGTTTCTTACCGCCAGGAGTCAGAAATGCATTTTGACAGGCAGTTCTCATATGAACGTTCAGCAGGGTTCATATCTGATCTTTGAACCTAATATAATAGCACACTGTGAGATGACCTTTTGACGTCGCGTTAAGAGAGAGATCTTCCAGCGGACCCCTTTTGTTTCAGTGCTAAACTTCAGGCGCCAAATAACAGACTGGAAAATCTTAAGGGTTCACACATTTTAATTTAGAAAAATGTGTAATGTCAAGGATGTTGTCTGGGAATGTTGATGAATATGTATAAGTGACCCTCCCATGACAGTCAAATAAAAACTCAACCTGAAATGGGTAGTCAGTAGGTATAACCATTGTTGGGTTACCGACATCTTACCAACATCTTCCATATAGGTTTAAAATGACATAAGGGGAAGGAAATGATGACAGAATTTTTGTTTTTAGGCGGACTACCCCTTTTAATGTGAAATTACTTTTTAACTTCTTAGTCAGAGAATTACATAATGACTATACAACAATGTTTTTGTACTTGAGTGGAAGAGCAATGGAGTGTCTTTTAAATGAAACGAAAACCTTCAGCTAGATTTTGAGTAACGGGGATTTTAATTCCAATCTTTGGCAGTCCCAAAGATCAAAACCACAAATCTCCAATAGATGACAGAATATAGTAGATGAGAGCATTTTGAAGGGCAATTTTGATGAGTGTGGCTGGGGATGTTGACTTCCTAAGTTAATGACTGCTTATATGTGCAAAGTGTAGAGCACTTGTGTCTCCTGGCACTTTGTGGCCTCTGTAAAGAGGTTTAAGACCTGTTATCTGTACTTATACATGCTTACTACACGCAGTGTGTGTGTGTGGGCCAAATAAACAAGTTAAATAGATGGTAACACCCTCTCCCCTCCGGTTTATAACCCCAGCCCTTTTCATGACATCAGCTGTCCAGATGAGACCTGAATAATGGAATGGTCATGAACGGGCATACATCCCAGGAATTTGCCACTTAGCGTGATCTGTTTCTGTGGTGCTCACAATGAGGGGTTGATTGTTTTTATTTGGGCTTGACACAGATTTATTCCTACATAAAAACAGTCTGTTACGGGGACAACGGATATGATATAACATTTGAGATCAATTCCTGATTGTGTGAGCCTTGTTGAACAATTTAAAGCTCACGTCAAGGCTTGGTGATGAAAAAAACATTTCTAAAGCACAGTCAGATTGTGAAAATATGTCTGTATTAATATCATTTATCTATAGGGGCAGGCCGCAGTGATGCTTTGGCGTCTTCTCTCAAGATACCTTGGGGATATTTGAATTTCAGGGCAATTGGGCCGCCTGGATTCAATTAGTATGCGTTTACACTGCAATCCATCGCCAGTGGACATTCTAGATACCAAATTATGGAAGCCTTGGCACAGATCTCTTGTTTCCCGTGTACTGTAAATATAGCACTCTAGGGTACTTATCAAGAATCTCGAGTGTTGTTCCCCTAGTAATTGCTGAGAAGACAGGTGTCAGGAATCACGGAGGGGAAGAACCTAAGCGCAGGCAGCAGCGGTGGTGAAGGGGTTAACAGAGAATTTATTAAATACAAGGACAAAACAAAACACCCATGATGGGGGAAAAACAGGCACGAGAACAAAACAAGAACTCAACGAAACACTTCCCTCGATGGGGCAAAACGAAAAACAAGAACAGCAAAACTAAACTAAAAAACACGACCAAACGTCTTACAATTAAACACGGCAGGGTAAAAAATAAAACTCACAGTTCATTGACAAGGCACAGGACAGGAACACGGGAACATTACAAACGCAATGACCAAGCAACAAGACAATGAAACATGAGGGTATTATATAGGGCAAGACAAACGAGGGATAACGACACAGGGCAGGTGAGAAACATTAGACACGGCAGGGAAGCAATAAATGAAACGAGAGGGGCGGGGCCAATGACGAGACACGAGAAAACACATGAGAAGTAAAAACAAACCTCTCATGGCTTTCTCACATAGAACCTAAGGGCTCTGTCTCGATCCTGCCACACGACTAGGAATTCATAAACAAGAAGGTAGGACCGTGACAACAGGCATGAAGTGCAACACAAAAACAGCATGTGCTGTGACCTTTGGGTGTCAAAAACAGGCTATGGTCAAACGCATCCGTGTGCTTGTGTGGTTTTCTATTTAAAAAATCTGTGCAAAATTCAGTGTTACCCAAGCCTACACCCTAATCAAGGTCAATGTTTCCTTGTAGCAATTCGCAGAAATTGGCCGAGTTGATGAAATTCCGTTTTTTTCTAGTAAAACTGTGGAGACCCTGAAGCAGGAGAGGCTGTGAGAGAAATAAGATGTTGGCAGATTTGTTCTGCATCTACTGGTTCCTGATGTGTTTTTTATTTCGCATTGATGTATCCTCCAGGGGAACATTCTGAGCAAATATTCTGAAATAAGTCTGAAAATTAGGGAAAAATAAGCTTTTTATTGAGTTATTAAATGCATTTGTGTACCGTATCATCTATTTACACTGTGAAGAAAGCTCTTCCCTGAGAAAACCTTGCTGAGATTAAGTGTGTGAATTTGCATGCAGTTTATCTGCCGTATGGAGTGCAGACTATCACAACCCTGTTGGGAAGAATGGTTTCCTCAGGGTATCATGATTCTGTTGAGGGATTGAATGGTTTAGCAGTCTATGAGGGATATGAATGTCCTCCAGCTACCCAGAAACCTCATTTTCCAACCGCAACGACATGCCGACACGTTCTGCTGTTTTCCTTTAACCCAAGTAGAACTCTAAATTCGTCCCTGGTGCATTTTCTTTTTTTAATGAGATATTGATCAGATGAAAAAGAAATGTTTATATGAGGCAGTTTTTGGACTTTGGTAATGACGACATGGTTTTTAAAAGGCTTCTTGATGAGGTACAGTAAATGCATTTGGAGCAGCTGAGATGTGGCGTTTTACTTTGTCATCTTTTCTAGCTAAATCGAACTACATTAAAATATAGACAGAATTATTTAAAGGTTTTTGTACTGAGAATTCACAATTCTACGGTTCTTTTTCAGAAAATAAGAAATATTATGTCTAACTCTCCAACCAGAATGGTTAAAGATGTATTTAAGCCCTACATCACTTTACAAGACCAAAGGGATTTTGGGAATCTCTCACTCAAGGGAGCGTCAAGACACCTTACACAACATCTCTTATTTTTCTAGTTCCACATAGTGTGGAAAATATTTGACCTCAAGGTTAACAATGCACGTTTAGCAGGTCTTAGTGTCAGCTTATACATAGGGAGCAATAAACTATATCAGACACATATTGGACTGAGAGAAACAGGTGTTGTACATAAAACAATGTTCCAATAATGATCTACAGTTTTGTATACTACTAAAATCTTTTGGTCTTATGTCCTGCACATGCCAGGACTACTTCTCAGTGCCCAACACCAACAACTGCACAGTCCAGATGTTTTATTTTAGGTTTGTTGTTGATCCAGATGTGTTAGTTTGGGTCCATGCCATTGATTTGCATTTGGAGGTTCTTGAAGTTTCCAGTCACCTTGGCAAGAGGCTTGTACACATTGGATGGGTTGATTTTAAAACACTCAAAAAATTATATAGCCAAGCCTCTTTATTGATTTTCGTTTCTTTATTGTAAAGCAGTGTAGTGTGAATGGGAGATTCAGAGAGCGAGGAGGTTGGAAAACAAAAGAAAGTGCTTTGGAATAACGTCAGATTAAGTCACAAAATGCCAGCGAAAGCGACATCCTCGCTTTGAGAGCGAATGTGAAGCATTTGCCATGGGCACCTTTATTTCTCAGTGATAAACATGTTTTGAATGTTGTGGAAGTATACCTGTTCCGCAGAGATAAGACATGTACCATTATCCAATGGAAGACTGCTTTCAAACGTGTGTCCATGCGTAAAGAAGTACCTAGATGCTGGTCTGTTGCTCTATTCTACATGAATTCACAGGAATTGGATACAGTGTCAGTGTGCAATTATTGTTTTTGCTTTTAAGATTGTTGGCGTAGGAATGGGGCAGGCAAGGCAGGCAATTGCCTGGGGCCCCGCTTTTGAGGGAGGCCCCCGATGGCTGACCATTGAAACAGTCAGAAATTGTCATCTTAATAATAAGCTCAACAACATTTCTGCAACCCCCTTTGCTGGGCCCTCTCTCCCGCTACGCGCGCTATGATATCCACGAAACACATGACAACAGCGGCAGACTTTGGCTCCGTCTCGTCTTTATTTAGCGCGCTTTTCAATCCAAGGCCTCGCAGTGCGGAGTGAACTTCAGAAAAAGAGATGCTATGACATCTGCATATGTGCAGTTCCTTGTTATAAATGCAGTTTACATAACGTGACTCCCGCTGGGGCAATACAATACAGTTTCCCATCTACTGTAAAGTTTTCACTCTCTCAAGTTTACGTCTCATTAACATACTATACAGTTGTTTACCTCCGAAAAAAAGTGCTTCACATCCATGAAGGCATACTTTAGAAAACGATCCTGATGCTATTTTCATTTAGATTTAAAACATCTTATTCTGTATGTGGCATCGGATGAACTCAAAGTCTTGCACAGAAGTGATGGACAGCCCTCGTATAAAGTGCTTATCAGAGTCGATGGCAAAGAAAGAAAAATACTGATAAATAATCTTATCCTTACTGATAAATAATGACCCAGCAGCAGATTGTGACATTTATTATAGGGATTTATGCTTGGGTTGTCCCTTTAATGAATAAAGTTTGTTAAACCTAACGTGAAATGGATGATACAGATACATTTATATTTATTAAGATAATACATTTAATAAGACTAATAGAAAAGTGTAAAACAAAATTGATGCTAACCATACCTTTATAGGGAGCATTTCTTAATTTTCAATGTATTGGTAATATATGATAAATATTTATGACATTTAATGTTGTAAAATTAAACATTTTGTTGTATCATATCACACGTGTTTTGACTATACTTTTATTGGATCATTGTGCAATTCTATTTTAAGGACAAATAAATATTCACAAAAAAGTGTCAGAAGGGCCTCGTTGAATAATTTTGCCTTGGGCCCCCACTTAATGCACAAGTGCATACAAATTATACATTTATCAGTTTTCAAAGTAATCTTAAATAAGAGTGCATAAAATATTACCTCAGCAAGCAGTAAAAAGACCTTAGATATTGGACCTTAGATGATGTTAAGCACTAAGTATACTGTAGCTCCGGACTCCAGTCTGCATATAGTCTGCATAGTGTATGGTACATAGAATCAGAATCAGAAGGAGCTTTATTACCAAGTATGTTTACACACACAAGGAAAGTGAGAGTATTGTGGTCACACTAAAAATAAGACATGTCGTGTGAATTGGTGTATTACTAATACCAAAATGACTTGGCCAGTTACAAAAGGTTAAAGGGATATTTTTAGAAGTTTTATCTTTAGAATGGAAGTGATTTCAAATGAATGGAAGTGAGTGATCAAAGAACTGCTCGACATGGCTCCATGGGGTTGATAAATGCCTTCTGAAGTGAATCGATGCGTTTGTTTTGAAAGAAATATCTATATTTACTACTGTAATGTCTAACTTGAAGGCTTCTGGTATACCTCGGCCGAGTGTGCACAAAAAGATTTCCTGATGTAGCAAATACCAAAACTTCTGTGGTGAAGATGGCATCTTACAAATGTGAGTTGAACTAATAATATGCAAGTCACTTTGGTCATTTTGGATATCAAACTTGGAAAGCAGTTTGTGAATGTCCTAAAGCAAAGGACATTTGTTTGGGGGAAAAGTTTTTTCCCTTAGAAGGAAAATAGAAAAATGTTGCAGGATTTTAAAGCGTACAATAAATAGTTTAATAATTTAGTCTTCCATGATACCACCCTTTGAAAATTCAGACACAGTATGGGCCGAGTACACACTATACCATAAGTACAAGTAAGTGAAATAAGGAACTCACAGCACAGTCTTTGGACTGACCGTAAAGAGAGCTTTTAATAGTTTGGGAATAAATTGAAGATGCCAGATTCGGTTTAATAAGCGCTTGTGAAACACTATGCTATGACTTTCTCAAGAGGATAAAAGTGTTTTTTGTAGACTGTGTTACAGTGCAGAACACTATTGCAGATTTTCATGGTGTCATATTTAAAAAGCCCCGTTTCAAAGGTCATGGAGTTTACGTTTCTTCATTTGATTTTAGTGACTTATTATTTTATCAGCTTCAGTAAGTCCAACAGCTCCTTTGAGGAACCAGAAGAGAGTTTAACATGTTCTTTAGTTAAATAAATAAGTCAAATTAATCTTCCTTCGAGCTGTGGGAAAGTAACCTTCAGGGATAGAAACTCCGTAATGTTCCGTTTCATCTTAAATTTATCTGGACTTGTCATGTTGCTCATTTTCGTCTTTGCAGAAGTGTTGATGGTTTGGTTCCAGAACCAAAACCTATAAGTATTATGCGTAAGGGAATGTTTAAAACTCAGAATGAAGTATTTATTGTTTTTCATGAACACCACACGTAGACCTTAAAGCTGTTGAACTTTGCAGGACAATGTTTTCTTCATTTCTGCACTTTTATATGGAAAGTCGAACTGAAGTTGTGTGTCATATATACATTCTGGATGGTAGTCACGTTTCATGAGGACTCAAGAAGCCTCATAGGCATTTCAGATTAAACAATGATAACAGTTTCACTTTCCTGAAATTCGATTCGATTCCGATATGGATGTTTATTATTTCGAAACTTTGGTGCAGTTTGTCAGACATATCAAACTTGTTTGCTTCTCTCTGGCGTATAAGATATTGAAGAAATGTGAACGATGTAAAGGTTAACAAACATGTCATGCACCATGGCTTATTCCCAGCATGCCATGCAAGCAGCGTCCAGTCTCACTATTCAGCTTGACAGCATATGGCAAATACTTTGGCAGTTAATAGATGTTTACCATGCCTTTAAGTTTGAGCTTGATTATGAAATCCTGTTTTATATGCCGCGCACCTTGCCAGTGTATGTTGTTTGTATAGATTGTTTTTGAGTATTTATTCTCATTAGACATGCAAACACATGCAGCTGTTTACTCAGAGGGAAAAGGTGGTGTAGCCTTGTGGTTTAAAATCTGAGTTCATGTCTGGAAGGCTGTAGGTTTAATTCCCGTCGATTACCTCTGGCACCTGAAGATCAGATTTAATTTATTTGTTTGGAGATCTTATTAATAAGTACATGAGCTTTGACTCTGTTTTAACGGATGACAGTAAAGAATGTTTATCAACTGTGCTGGAAAACAAGAAAATCATATCTTATTGTCAACACTTTTGATTTGTTTTATGACATCTTGAGTCGCAAAATGGGCAAAAATTGGGTCGTTGGCTCTGCGTTAACTTTTTTTGCACATAGCACTGGTGCTACAGAGATTTAAAGTTTTGTAGCACAGGCCAAACAGTATAACGTCTGTAGTCATTCTTTGAAGTGCAGGTCTTCACATAAATATAGTAGGGAACTGACAAAGGACATTAATGTTACATGCAGATAAAATAATTAGACCTGTTTTTCTTCGTAGTATGTGCAACATATATGTCGCACTGTACAGCCCTGGTTTTGACTCAGTTGTACTCAGACTCGCTTATGTCAAATTGAGCACTCAATACAAGTGCCAGAAACTTTTTACATATTGTGCATTCAACTCACATTTGCAACATGTCTTTCTTCTCAACAGAAGTTTAAATACGTAGTTGCCACGTTAGCCATCTTGTCAGGCCAGTATTGCGGCCTGTTAACCCCTCCTGATAGCATCCTTCTGCATAACGCTCTGCTATTAATAATAATAATGCACCGTATCGTTATATGCTATTATTAAACTTTTGTGGACGATGTGATTTCCAAATGATGCTTATTTTACTGCTTTGCATAAATCTTCTGTCAAATGGGTCCATGGGACATGTGTATCGCATTAACAGCGAATCTGTGTGCAGTCCCCCTACGTAACACTGTTTTATTTGATCCATTTGTGAATATAAAAAATCTGCAAAATCCATAAATTAAAGTGAAACCAGCAGTATTTAATAATGCTATAACTTTACCGTTTATTTCATGTCCAAGTTTCTTTGAGTTCATTTTCATTTAAAGAAACCCTCGTCTGTGTGGCCAGACAAAACTAATACCATTTTCATATGGGATCCTGGTACATTTCTGGCCTCTGCTGTAAAGAAGCAATCAAACAGACTCGCACTTAATAAGCATCACATGAACGATTTTCACAGTTTGATGCAACATTTGAAGAACTGACAGGTCAATAGCCAACATTAGTCCAAAAAGTGATTCCTGCAAAATAATTGATAGAAAAATGTGGTATAGCTGTATCTGTATTCTAAATTTTAAAGGTTTATTCATTTAGTGTGTGTGTATTAGTTAAGAGACTTTTCCTCCATTCCAGTGTTATGTAAGCGGGGTAATTCAAGTCTCCTGGCAGTCTGGACGCTGACCCACAGAGAGTCACATGCACATCTTAAGTACACCTCAACCATATCTTATTGAATAGTAGAGACAAATACTTTTGGGGGGGATGCGGTAACCAGCACCATCTCCCCCTATTATTTATTCCCTGCTAGTTGTTATGTTTCATTTAAAAGACCTCAAGCATGTCTGGACTGCTCATGAGAGTGACTCAAACCCCAGACTGGTATTCGGGGTCTGAAGATGAGGATCTGGTTTTGTCATTGTCTGAGGTCAGGAGAAGAAATGGCTTTGCACTTCAGGCTATACGAAAGGGGTAGCGGGGTTCAGAAAGATGAAAGTCTCATGTAATGTGTTCCTGGAAGAAAGGAAAGTTTGGCTGCCATCAGTTGCTGGGCGGGGAGGACTGTATTGTTGCTTGACGTGGCCCGAACGGAGAGGGAATTGGAAAGACCGAACGCTCTGTTTGTCCAGCTGATTCCCTGCATCCCTCCGTTTTTATTCCAGCCAAGCACTTTTCCATCCCTCCGAGCACACGCAAATACATGCTCCCACATACTCTCACCCACTTTATTGTTAGCAGATCACAATGACGTTTCAGGCAAGCTGATGTTTACCGGATTCCAATCTTACGCTGTTTACTCCGGGCACATTTCCATTTGCCAAACTCCGTAAACATCGCTGGCAGCTTATAAAGGTGAAAACTGCTTCCGCCCATCCCTTCCTGTCGAACCCTAATGCTAAACCCATATCCACTTCTGCACATAGTCATCAGATGATTCACGTTTGTGGGATCTTTCATACTTGCACAATACCTGCATGTCCTTCTCTCCCCTCCTGTCTTATTTCTTTCCACTCAGATGAACTTTCTGTCCTGTTATTATCTCATAAATCAGACGTGGTAAGGGGGGGTGTAAATAAACCATTAACCGCATGCTGAAAATAATGTGCTGTCAGAGTTTTTCGGGCCAGAATTTGGTCAGATCCAGTCACAAAATTTAATAATCTCCTTAACCGTTACCATCAATGTCCTGTTTCATCAGATAATGGTTCTGCATTTTTCTTTGAGACCGGGTCTCTATGGGATGGATAGGTTTATTCTGTGGTTTAGAGTTGATATCTCTTTCAAACCGTTGACTCGTATCCTTCTGCGAAAGTGTTTTTATGGTTTGGACATTGCAAAACTGTTTTAATACTTTAAAATTGATGATCTAGAATGTGATGATTAAAATATGTGGTAACACTTTAGTATAGGGACCAATTCTCACTATTAACTAGTTGCTTATTAGCATGCCTATTATTAGCATATTGGCTGTTCATTAGTTCCTATAAAGCACATGACCATATTCTACTTCCCTACCCAATACCTAAACCTAACAACTACCTTACTAACTACTAATAAGCAACAAATTAGGAGTTTACTGAGGCAAAAGCCGTAGTTAATGGCCTAGAATTGGACCTTAAAATAAAGTGTGACCAAATATGTGTTTTGGGGTAAATGAGAATGTCCCAAATTTAGAAATGAAAATGACCCAAAATGTCCCAAATTGATTTGATTAAACCAATCCCATTTCTTCAAAAATGCTCCAAAAACGTCCAAAAGGTTGTTGGACACAAAGCTCCGCACTGCACTTATTATGATTGTACTGAATGCATGCACACTGTGTTCATCTTATATCCTCAAACGCTTGTTTTGTATGACACAAACTTTGTGTTTAACTTTGTGCTGGCATGGAATTAATAACTTGTGCACAATGCAAAGCAATGAAATATCGCTAACATACTATTGCCCGGTTTCACAGACGAGGCTTAGTCCCAGATTAAAACAAAAGTTTGAGCTGTCTTAACTGAAAATAAATTGCCCCGACATATCTTAAAATTATTTTTCTTCTCAAAATGCACACCAGTAATATTTTTATCTAAGGCATTTTAATAAAAGCGACTTAAATATCCTTATTTAACTAGGGCATAGTCCTGGTTTAAGTTAAACCTTGTCTGTGAAACCGAGCCTATAAGATTTTAGCTAAAGATTCCAAAGTGGATGTCCTGGAAAAGCACTTATTAGTTGAGTTGGCCTGCTGGAAATGATTATCATATTGACATTTGTATTATCTTTTAACTAAAGACACAATTAAATCAGATTAGGCAGTTCTGAACCTGAAGCAATACTTTTCTATGACTCACTTAGTAATGCTGGGTTTAACATTGTTGACAAATTATTATGTGGTTTCTAAGATTGATGTCAAATCCTCTTCACAAAATTCTTTTTCTGTGTGATTTCTCCTCAGAGAGATTTTAGTAAAGAAAATGATTTTGGGAGATCACGCTTGACCGGTCACAGTTGTTTGTTGATGGATCTGGTCAGGGCATGAAGCATCACAATGATTGCTACTTAAACTATTCAGCACTGGGCATTGTGTCTTTGTGTTTCGTTTCAAAGGTCAACTTCGCTTTATTATTTACAACCTTTTGTTCTCCTTCGCAACTAATTTATGAGCTTGGATTGTAAACAGCATCAGGCAGTGTTGGTCTTCATCTATATTCATGATGACTATATTATTTTTATAGAAACAAGTTAATTGCAAAATGGTATTTGCAAATGGTAATCTGATTTGGAAATGCTAAATATGCATCTTGAATGAGGGTCTTTATTGTGAAGCTGAAATTATATTCAGAGGTTTGTTTTCTCATCAGACAATAATGTGGAGGAAGTTGTCCAGGCAATATTGGTATTATCCAGGGTTGTTTAAAAGTGCTGTTGTGGTTTTCCCCTCATCTTGCGTAAGTTTGAGTCACATAGTAGGAGAGTTTCCATCACTGGAATTGAATAAAGCAGCCAAAGATTGGGAGTGTTCACATGCACATGAGGTCCAGGGTATTTTTGTGACCCTTACAAAAACGTATGGGTGCAAAATCATGTACCTTTTGCGGTCAAGCTTGAGGGTTTGTCATATGTTTTGCGGTTACAATTTTCTGCAATGAACATACATTTTGTTTAATAAAAACATGGCAAATTGATGTGTTTTTGTATTCGAAATGTTATTATTTTGTAAAAACTAGTTTAACACGAGGGGTTTGTTTGCTTTTTTTGTCAAATATGTTGCATGCTTTAACTATTAATATATCTCCATTTTGATCTTTTTTCAATCTGGGCTCTTGGAGAAAGTCTGCTGGGTGAATTGCAAGATTCTTCCAGATGTAATAGAAATCTCTTTTTATGGAATCTGCAAAGTCAAGCTTGGTTAAAGGATTGTAGCATTTCCATGCGGGTGTGGGCGGAGTGGAGAAAGATCTAAGCTGAAGTCCTGGAGGAACCTTCTGAGGTCAAGACAGAAGATGCCCCAAGGGTCCTGCACATTAAGCTATATTGAGTGGGTCTCACTAGAAAAGGAAAAAGATAAAAGCAGGGGTCAAGAGACGTAAAAAGAAAGAAGGAAAGAGAGGTTGAGAGGCAGATATTTGTTGCAAATGAAAGATCAGAAAAGTTGAGTGTAAGGAGAAGGCCAAGCCTGCACTGTATGGTGCATGTGTTGATATCTGCATCTGCTGCACGATTACTGTATGGATATTGAACTGGCCTGTGTCAAACCAGGTTTTACCATAATCCCATTTCACATCGATTGACAGCTGTTCCACTAAGATTGACACACCACACACACAGAAAGGGATCAGCTCTGCTTATACATGTCCAGGGGTTGTGTTCCTCATCCCTTTGATTCATGACTTTTATTAATTTTTAAATTATAATATTTACTCTTCATGTTTTATACAGTATGTGCGGTCTCTAAGGCCAAAACATAAGGAATGTATTCTTTTTTACCAGCAAACATTCTCATACAGGGGATGGAATAAGGGTGAGTAAATTGAGAGAATTACCATTTTTGGGTAACCAATTTAAGTACTAAAAAGACCATTAGATTAAGATCAATAGGAAGAGGCTTTAATCACAGTTTATCTAAACTTGATAACAAGAGTTAAACACAAAAAATTGGTTTGTTGAAGCTAAGGTGCGGTGGAAGCTCAGATGCCTCTTTACATAGTAAAGACATGGTGCTCACACGGGTGATGCAGGTTTGAGTTTGGACTGTGAGGTGTCCTGATGCTATCAATTTAATAAATGTACCTCACTTGAGTTTTCATGACTGCAGTTGCTTATGTGGAAATGATATAATACTGTTGTCATTTTTCACAGAGAGCTGATGAAACTGGACACTGTTGTGGCTCTCAAAAAACTCATTTAGTTCAGTCATGCTTATTGAGTAAATGTCTTCTGTTTATTGTTTGTGTATTTTTTTATTGAGGGGTGTTTCAGGATGTAAGAAAGACAGAAATGTGTAAATGAATAAATAATATAAAGTGTTTTTTAAAGTTTTGACCTGCGATCTAAAAATATTTATAGTAATGTGGCTTAATCTGACTACATTAGTTTAGATTAAAAAAATAAGTCACTTTTAAAGTTTGATCAGGAATTAAACCCAAATGAATGATATAAACCCAAATGAACTATGAAAAATAAATCAAATACTTTATAGTTGGCTTTTTTGTCCAACTAGATAAGATTTCAGAGAAAGTTTTTCATTCATATTTTCATTAAATATAAACCTTCAAATGTAATACAGTTTTTTGTAGTTACCTTAGTCCCCAGTATATAAGGTAATAATGTTCCATATGCCTTTAAGCCACAAATCTACATAAATCCGATATTATTGGGACATTAATTTACGAAGAAAATCTATTTAATTAACCATGTTTTATCACTTCTTCTGTCTTCTAGAGGTCTTTTCATTACCATTCACGACCGCTCGCACATCTCCACGCTGCTGCAGAGCTGGCCAGAGAAGGACGTTCGAGTAAGTTCTGCCCACTCACATCAACACCACCCTGTACTATTACAGAATGTACCAGAACTCTCATTCTAGACCCAGACTCAAACACTCCTGGGGTTTATCAATCCCCGAAGACATTGATTCCAAATTTAAATTACTTGCACTGTGAAAACGATCTCATAAAGTCGTAGTAATTTTCCTGTTAAGCATTTAAAAGTTATTAAGGTAATGATAGCACACCCTGTAGGGCTTCGGCGTGTTGAGGATGAATGCAGGGTGGCATGAAATGAAGCTGTAAAAATGTTGAGAAACACCTAGAACCTGCATCACACAGTTTATGGAAAAAAAACATGTTTGGATTCAATTGCATCTGATAATGGAATTTAATTGCACAGCAAAAGCTTTATTTTGAAGTTGTTGGTTGTTGGTGAATATGTGAAAATGGGATCGTTAAAGCAGAGGAATTTTCTCTACTGACATGAGGAATTTCAAGACACACTCGTAAATCACAGAACCAGTCTACATATAAGCTAAACGTTGGGAAATGATTTAACAAATCGTGCCGTATAAATGAAGAAGCAGCCTTTAACTACAGACTGCATGCTATGTATTTTCTTCAGTTTACTTTAAGAAAGTTCCAAACTTGCTTCAACATTAAAACATTTAAAAAATAAAATGTTGACGTGTACAAACAAACAAAACAAGCTGTGCTCAAACAAACAAAAAAGTCCTTAATAAACTGTTTCCAGATGCCTGATCTAATAAGATGCCTGATGTATCCTTCACAATGACATTTCAGCGGTTTTGACATTTCAATAATACCTTTGATTTTTCCAGGGAAAAAGAAGTCCCTGTAATACAGCACACCTTTTTGAGAAACACTGTTGTATGTAACACCGGCTCAAAATGAGCTTTGTTCACTCGGTGTTTTACAAACAAACAGCTGTTAATTGAATCTGTTTCTTGGCATTCCCAAAAGAGACCATATCAGATTTGCCAATGCCGTTGTTTGTTGCATGTTTTGGCAGGCCATAGTTGTGACAGATGGCGAGAGGATTCTAGGCCTGGGGGATCTGGGCTGTTATGGAATGGGCATCCCCGTGGGTAAACTGGCCTTGTACACCGCCTGTGGCGGAATGCCCCCTCAGCAGTGTCTGCCCGTCATGTTGGATGTGGGAACAGACAACGAGGTGAGTAGACCTGTGGCACCGCCGCCAACCAGACCGTGACAGATGACTCCTGCTTCTCGTGTTTAGCTCTCGGGTATAATCACAGAAGAGCATGACTATTCTCAGCAGCCACAACCTCTTTCTAAAGACTTTAATTTGCCACTTTGTTTGTTTTTACCTGTCACAGCACTACGGTAGAAAGGCTGACAGTACAGTAATAGCTGTAGGCTAAGAATAGCACTGTGAGCACAGGGTGTGCGTATGTCTGCGTCACCCTCGGCGAGGCCAAGGGTGTGGCAGTACAGGAATAACAAACCACTGGCTCATCGGCCAAGGCTTTGTGCCAGGGTCCACCTGGTCCTTCCTCTTCTGTGCCAAAGCAGTGGCATATCCCTGGCGTCAGTGGTGCCAAAACTGTTGACAGAGAAGAAGAGGAAGAAAGAGTCAAGAGACAGAACGTCAGCCCCCCCACAAAAGCCTTTTTCTTGATCTAAGTTTTTGTCTTATGGTCCAGTTCGTTTTTTAAAAAATACCTTTTTTAAAAAGGGTTGTGTTTGTACCCACTGGTTAACAGTTTTTGATGTTTCAAGCATGGACGTGACTAAATTAAGTTAATCATTTTAACTTTGTATTGCTTTTCTATGTCTAATTTATATGAGGGTTTAAATGAAGGTATTTTCATAGATTTTTATAAATTTTAAGATGCTGTCATTTTCCACATACCCAACAGGCACAATTTTTAACATCCTCTTGCAGTTCTCTAAACGTTTTCCTCCACACTACAAATTAACATTTTTGAAGTACAAATATTCCATTTAATAATACAAGGTCATAAAAAAGTTAAAACGTAATAAAAAGTCATTAAGAATACCTTTTGAGCTTCAGAGGGAGTGTTGCATTTCTGTCACAACACTGCTGTGTCATGTCAACTGCCCAAATGCAAGTCTCAAACCACTTGACACGCTTGTAGGTCTGTACAAGAGCTCATAAAAAGTTTAAAAGTGCATTAACACTGTTGCATAACCGCTCTGACTCAGTTTTCCCATTTGGTCCTGCTTCAATTTCCAGCAGCTCCACGTGTATCTTTTGCTGCTAAATTCAGATTGGCCAGTCAGCGATTTAATGTCTCTTAGGGCAGCAAAATGGGGGGAAAGTTTATTTATTCATATTTATTTATTCAGTTTGTGTGGGTTACGCTTTATGTTCTGAACTTACAGGGTTAATATTGTGTGTAATAGAGAGAATTGAGTGCAGCGTTTCTGTTTAGAAGTTTGTTTTTGCTTTTGAAATGGTCTTACTGTATACAGTACACTCACACGTACAGACAGTAGTGGCCAAAAGTGAGTCTTGTAGGGGCTTGTTTGTTTGTTTTTGCTTTGAATGCCCACAATGGTTAGAATGATCGAAATATAAGGTAGAACAAAATGAACCAAACACTTTAAAGGTATGGCCGGACGGCAATCTGTATCATTCGTATGAGAGAATATGGGTTTTATATTACATATGCATAGAAAAACAAAAATCTCACAGGAAATAAAGTATACATTGATTAAAATTGGATCAGTTATTATTATTAATATTTAATCCTCTTTTGAAGCAATATCTTGAAGTGTTTCTCCTGGGCCTTGAGTAGAGGAGTAAGCTTTATACAATGGAGAGGATCAGAGATGACATATTTTTGAAGGCTAACCCAGAAGTAAGTGCCGCGATGTTCCCTCGACCGAAAGCCTACGCATTTGTCCCATAGACTTTTGGAAGATCGCAAAAAATAAGCTCCGTGATTTACAAAGGTTTATGATGTTTACACGTTTTGTCTATCAAGATAATCTTTACAAACTAGCACAACATTTGTTACTTTTGAAGCCGAAATAAAATCGGCAGAAGTAAAAAAGCTAACACAAGGCTATAAACAGAATACACTTAAGGTCAACGTCACCACCACCAAGCCTCCGACAACTCTTTCAAAGTTTATTAAAAATGTGTTCCCTGGTAAGTAAATCTGCATCTACGTTTTAAGAGATTTGTGCCCATGTTGCATTATTTGTGAGCTTTGCTTTATGTGCGTGATGACGTCTAACGCCCCCGCCAAAGGAAGTAGTCGCTTTTAGCAACTTGTTAGCAACCGCCATTTTTAAGACACAATAAGGCTTTAAAAAATCACAAGCGGGTTATAATTGGTGTGTTTAGTGGATTTGTTTATCACAGACCTTATTTCGGGCGATTTACCAAAAACCCGTAGACTTTTTTTTAGAGCGATGGAACCGGAAGTCTTAGAATGTTAACTCGCTTCTGGGTTTTTGTGTGTTGCGTGTAGTTTTTTTGCCATGGCAGAGTTCACCCAAAAATAAAAACTATCCCTCAGATCGTTCAAAACCTGTATATGACTGTTTGCTCTGTGAAACAAAAAATAAGATGAGAAATGTCTTAATGGTTTTGTCCATGCAATGGAAGTCAACGGGGTCCAATGTTGTGTGGTCACTTACATTCTTCAAAATATAATATTTTATATTCTGCAGAAGAAAGAAAGTCATACAGGTTTAGATTGAATGACATAAGGGTGAACACGGCAAAAAATGAATTTCTTACTTAATATGTTTGTCTTGTTTTTCAGTACAAATGTCTAAAAATTCTTGATTCAAGATGCATTTTCATGATGAGCAAAACGACCCAAGAAAATCAACAACAAAAATAGGATATTTCAGTGAGTTTGTACTTAAAACAAGCAAAAAAATCTGCCAATGGGGTAAGAAATATAATCATGAATTTAGTGACTAAGAAAAAGGTCAACCTTAATTCAAGATTATTTTTCTTACCCCATTGGCAGATTTTTTGCTTGTTTTAAGCAAATATTCACTGAAATTTCATTTTTTTTTTTTGTCTAAAAACAAGACTTATTTTCTTAGGTAATTTTGCTCATAAATAAAATGCATCTTGATTCAAGAATCTTTAGGCATTTGTACTGAAAAACAAGACAAAGATACTAAGTGTCTTTATGAAGTCATTTTTTGCAGTGAAGTAAATGATAAAATAATTCATCAGAATCTTTGGGTGAACTATTCTTCCCTGATATTTAGTTTACACTCTAAATACAGCTGCAAAGACGAATGCAACGTTTTTAATACATTTTTATATCTGAATAAAATACAGTTGGATATCACTTTTGGCCATGACTGTACATACATTCTGTTCATACCTGCACACATGACTCAGTGTTTGGTGTCCGGTTTCCTTCCGTCTGCGAGTCTAAAACTTGAAGGCCTTTTTCATTCTGCACAGTTGGAATGACTCCGTCTAAAGCCTGAGGTAATTAAGACCTCGTTTCCAGGATATTCTGAAGAGATGACAGATCTAATGATAGATGAATTCACTACTTGCCGTACATCCCCACAGCTGTGTGTTTTATACAAGACTGTGCAGTCTGATGATGAAATGAGTGTTATTAAAGGATTTAGTCTGCTGTTATTTCTAAGGGAGCAAGACGCCTGCTGACTGAGGTCAGACCGTCTTCTGTATTTCGGCCCGTCAGAGGGAGTAAGACGACTGCACCTGGATCAGTTTCGTCTCTCCAGACACGCTCAGTAACAATAGAAAGAGAGGAATCTAATCCATGAGCTGTATGCATCATTTTGCTTTCCGTGATCCAGGTTCTCCACGCTTCGGTTGAACTCTAATCCGCATGAAGACTGTCTGTGGTCTTCCTGTGGGAGTCCAGTAACTTTTGTGGCTGCAGAGTCAATCCAGGTTGCTCGTGAAATGCAGTCAGCGCCACGTAAACACCCTCTTGGACTTCTCTATTTGTTGTATCTGTATGTAAACACCCCCAGTGAGTGTTTGATGGAGTGTTCTTATCTAAACAGCACTGGTTTTCGTAAGGATCATTTAAGACAGTGAGCTCCTGTACACAATGCACGTCTCCATACAACAGCTCATCTTTGCTGCTACCACATCTGTTGTTGTGTATCTAGTGTAAATATGGAATATGATCTCTGATGCTTCTTAAACCTCTCCGCTAAAATTCCCTTTTATAGCATTGTGCTGCAGATATCACCTCATGTGACCTCACAAACACACACAGAAACGAAACCAAATGATGTCACCGTGAACAATATGCTGTCTGTTTTTGTTGTGGGTGGCCTAGGCAAAGAGACCTACTGTATGAAACAGGCCTAACTCCCGCTCTTCATTCTCTCATTCTCTTGCCACTGTGACTAACAGACCCCGACTGTGTTGTGTTCATCTCCCTTAATCTCTCCTGAAAGACTACATACAGTTCATACACACAAAGCACGGTTTAACAAAACCTCTTCCAGAGAGAAAAAAGACCCTCTCTCATCACCCACAGACCAATCAAGGCTCATTTTCACAGGAGCACATCTGATTGGTTGTGCTGATTTGGGATCAGAGAAGTTTTACTTCTACAAGTTTTTTGGAAGCTTGTTATAGAAGGTTTCAGCGACAACAACAGGAACGTTATGTGGCCCAAACTTAACTTTCGGTAAACCTCCACAAAGAATCAATAGCTGACGTGTTTCCAACATTTTGAGGATCTCTTGTACCGTTGCCTTAAAGGTCCAGTCAGCGAAATCTAGCGGCAAGGTTGCGAATTGCAACCATGCGCTCACTCGAAACACTACCATGCGAAACACTACGACGGCTGACAGAACATGGCGAATTATGTGCAAGGGGGCCTGCCGTGTATGTAGATAGAAATAGCTCTTTCTAAGGTAATAAAAACATAACGCTTGATTTTGTACGCTCTTTATACACCTCTGAAGACATCGTTATGTATATTATATTGCATTTCTGTCAAAAGATCCTCCTAAAAATTACACACTGGACCTTTAAGATCTGCCTAAAGTATTATGATTAGAAATATGGAAACATTTTCGGTGATCATGAAGTTTAGCAATTTAGATTTGAGGGTTTAGTTAGTTTAGTTGGTTAGTGTTAGAGTTGGTTTAGGGGTGCAGTAGGGTTAAGAGTGCTTTTAGACAGGAACGGTAATCCAGGAATGCATCTTAAAAATAAACTGGCAAATAATATAGGACGTTTTTGGTTTTGCATGGATGTGGGCTACAGTTTGTCATGATCCTGCCCCACCTGGTCATGCTCTTCTAGTCTTGTGGCAGGGTCATGACAGTCCCACGTGTTTAGTGCGGAGAGAGGCATTAGGCTTGTTCGACTTGATGCGGCGCCGCAAGATCCGACAGGCAGATGACATCACAGTAACGCGAGATCGATTCGAAACCAAACTTTTTAAAGTTTTTCGAATAGCTCTCGCGGTACTTTGATGTCATCCGCCTGTCGGATCTTGCGGCGCCGCATCAAGTCGAACAAGCCTATTTTTGTTTTGGCATGCCATGTGCTCTCTCCGATCTTGTCTTTGTCCCCGCCCTCTCGTTTCCTCATTATTACTTGTAATGATTTAATGCCCCGCACCTGTTCCCTTTTGATTTGATCCCCTATTTAATGCCCTTGTGTTTTCTGTCTTGTGCTGGTTCGTTTTGCTTTGTACCTTTGACGTTCCGTCATCTCAAGGTCTTCGGATTAAATCCGGTAAAATCAAGTATAAGTCAAGTTGTGTAGTTCTAGTTTATGTCAAGTGTTGTTTTAGTTTAGTCCAGTCAGTGTCTGTTCATTATTATTCCTTGTTGTTTACCCCCTCGTGGGTTTTTGTTTTGTTTATCTATTAAAATCTTTGTTTCCACCTCCACTGTCTGCATTTGGGTTGTCTGTCCTTGCGTATCCTGACACAGTTATGTCTTAAATGCAGTATAGGAGGGGCTTGTCTTGGTTCCTGCCTATTAGCTGACGAACTGACACATCATCATCCTCTCCACTGAGTTGTTTATTTTAGTTTTGCTTGTGTTTTTATCTGCTCAATTCAAAAGGTTTTTCTCCCTGCATGATTCATACTCCTGCAGGGCTCTTAAAAACAAAAGTCTCCAGACATGCATCTTCACTCACCCTCTCATATCTCAATCGGATGTCTCCATTTCCTCTCCCAGACTGATGATTTTGCCTACCCTCTCGAAACCAGACAGTGCTTTCTTTTAAAGGCACGTTTATGAATACAATTGTAACATAAAAGTCTTGAGGAGAACAATCCCAAATTGTGCTGGAGGTGAAGTATCCCCTCCAGTACATTTCACTCTTTCTCAGTTTTTCCAGGACGATTACGCAGTGTTTCTCCTGTATCATCAGTGTTGGGTGCAACTAGTTACTAAGTAATTAGTTACTGTAATTAAATTACTTTTCCCTTGAAAAGTAAAGTAAGGCATTACTCTAATTTTTTCTGTAATTTAATTACAGTTACTTCTGATGTAATTAAACTAAATACTTTGTGTAATATTTGTGTGTGTAATAGTGGAATTGATATCAAAATTCAAAGTCTAACTTGAAAATCCTTGCTTTAATGTATCATCCTCACATTTGTAATACTTTGGTCAGTTAATAAGAGTACTTTATGTAGTTTAATATTATTTATTTGAATGAATTAAAAGAGCTGTTTCATGTCTATCCTTGAATCACTTAACTAATAAAGGTTGATGTAGGAGATAGAAAGTAATTAGTAATCAGTAATTAAATACTTTTCAGAGAGAGTAATTTGTACAGTAATCTAATTACACTGTTGAATATGTAATTAGTAACTAGTAGTTAATTACTTTTTCAGAGTAACTTGCCCAACACTGTGTATCATGACCTTGATCTTGTATAGTTTGATGGCGCTCTTCTAAAGGTCCACTTCTGAAGAAGCTCAAGACAGACGCATGCTGCTCTGTTAATGAGACAGACAATTGAAAATAAATAAATAAAAGGAGAAAGAGCAAGAATGAGAAAATGTGTGTATTGTATGTGTACTGTAAACTCTAAGTCATGGGCTACTAAATATGAGTCTTTACTACTGAGACACCTCTTTCATAATGAAAAATTATGGAAAAAGATCCTATGACCTCTCAAAGTGAAGGCTGCACATCAAACATGCGCATGAAGTTTGTAACTGTATGTGTGAATATTCATTGGTATGAGTACAGCTGAAACTGATGAAGGTGTCATGTAGTTTTTCTGGATGACTGGTACGCGACACCGACGGGGGTCTCGTAGCGACGCTCTCTGTTTCTCTCTCTGTCATCCTTCTTTTTTCCCCGTTGCGCTTCAGCACTGTGTGACATATCTCGATTTGTCTAAGATTGTCAACTGATGCATTTTCAAACACAGTTCAGTTGTTGGGCTCTTTCTGTTTTGTGCTTTCAAGCGTTTTTGTTTTCTTCATTTCTTTCACACGCATGCTTAAACGCCCAAGGAATTGTGGGAAGATTATCCGAAAGCGGGGTAATCAGATTTCCATATGTAGTGAAATTAAAGAGGAGCTGTGCACATCAAGTTTTGACGTGGGCGTATTGTGTTTTCGTTCATTTTCTCCCTTTTGTAATAATGACATGTGTATTTTAGAGTGTAGATTTTTTTGTTGTTGAAGGAAATGAAACCGCATTCTCTTCATCTGATCTATAGCTAGAACCAATTTCCAATATTACCAGTTATGAAGTATTCAGAACATTATGATCTTATATTAACACAACACTGCATCACTTTTACAAAAAAAAGTATAAGACCTTTATATGGGAAAGAACCACGTGTGTGAAAAAGGGAATACATGTTATATTATACATTGTTATTGTACCCGTTGTTGTCTTAGTGATGATGATGAATCGTGAATTTGTTTCTCTCTCTTATTTCCTCTTTCTCCCCACTGCAGGAGCTCCTGAAGGACCCTCTGTACATTGGTTTTAGGCATAAGAGAGTACGTGGACAGGCTTACGATGAACTGCTGGATGAATTTATGAAGGCTGTAACAGACAGGTAGAGAAAATCCACTAAGACCCTCACACCTCACACGGCACACGTTTCCTCCTACAAGAGCACTGATGGAAATGTCTGGAGAGCATAACTGAGCCATTGCGTTGCAGGAATGTGGTGGAAAGCGCACTCCTCTGGGTTTGCGAGATCGTGGTCATCTTTAACCATTGACTCCTGTGGCAGGAACCCGAACCGGATCACTGACTGCATGCCTCATCAGTTCTTCCCCACATATTTGCACCGAGCCATGCAGTGATGTAATCTGGCCCGATAACTGTACCCGTAGCCTCGGGCCCGATATTTAGAATAGTTTATGGTTTTGCGCTTATTCGACAGTGTTTATCTCTAGGATTCTTGGAAAAAGTTTGAGATAAATGGGGTTATTGACATGATCTGGTTTGTGTAATATTCTCTTTTATGATGGCTTTTGTATTGAAGGAATGTGCATAAAATCCAACTATCATATTGTATGATGGAAGATAACATACTATTCTTAAACAATCCCAGCACTGGTGGCGGAAGTTTTGACTTTAGTGGCCCATGATGGGCTTCCTAATATGGTAACGGCTTATTTAGTTTAGTTCCTCGCAGATGTTCTGAACCACCTAGCATTTCGAAGTTTGTTTAGATATTTCAACTTTTTACTTTCTTTCTTTTACTTTCTTTTATTAAACACAGCTTAAATCTTCAAGTAATACTGATCTGTCGTCACATCTGTAATCTACAAATGGTTTGATGACGTTGTAGGTCAGTGTGGTTTGAAAAAAGTCAACTTTTACCTGTTTTAAATATCAGATGCTATCAAGCGAAGTATACTCTGTTTCAGAAGCGTTGGTGTGACTGGCTTTGATGGTGACACATGGCTCTATTTAAAGCAGAACTCAAAAACCCCGGTATCTGATTTCCCTCCAGTTGGCAAAATATCTCTGTGATTCCATAATAATGGGGTGGACATGAAAACTACAGGGAACAGCATCACTTTTCCCCAAATGTGCAGAGTTGGTGGAAAACGAATGATTGCGGGTTGCTGACTGAACAAATGATTACAGTCCTGGTGATTTTTAATAAAACTCCTTATTATTATACATTTCAAGACCTCATCAGAGTCACGTTTGCCTCCTCGGTGAATCTTAAAATTAATAGAGTTTTGAAGTTTTTGAAAGGGTTGGCTATGAGGAACACACCTGGATTGCCGATCCATCAGCGAACTGTGGCGAGCAGTAAATGGGAAAAGTCTGGCTGTGTTTAAATGCAGATTAATATCAGAGATAAATAGCATCTGCGCAGTGTAGCTATGGTACTATCTGGGATAACATAAAAAAGTTATATTGTTTTAGTATGTGTTCAGATATTAGAATGAACTTTGATTGAGTTTTTACAATGATATTGTGTTCAGGCATTCAGACTGTAGCTTTACCAGTCTGTTTCCCATCAGCCCTCTTTGTTTGAGTCTAGACACAAGTGATGAGGAATAACAACACACTCATTCCCATCAGGCAACTTTCTGTCCCACAGTGACTTTAATACGATAGAGAAGGGAGGTCACAGATTGCAGCATATAGAAGCAAAGCTCAAATTTTGTAAAGTGTTAAACACTTTTGCTTTTTATGACCCATTTAACGCAAGAAGACAATTTTCTCAGGCTTTGTGGTGCTGAAGTAGTTTGTGAGAGGCTGACTGAGTTTTCCTTCTGCTTTCAGAAAAGACTGAAAAGTATCTCTCTTCTATAGCCCCTTGTGTGCTGCGGTACAATTCCCATGTCACATTATTTCATTAGAGCTCATTGCTTTTCACTGAGTTGTAGTGGTGACGCTTTTCCAGCTATCGCCATGGGGGGACAGTCACTTGCCTTTCTCTTTTCTGAAGGGAATTTGGGGGGATGATGTTTGCTGAAAGGCTTCGGTTCCTGAGAGAGTTGTAAGCAAGGGGTTTAATAGAAAGAGCAGTCTTCTGGGCACCACGGGCCCCTTGGGAACCTGTGCTTGCTGGAAAAGTAACACTGAGGTCAGAGTTACAGTTTTGTACAGTTTTTTTACAGAAGAAGTCATTCCAAACTTTATAAGGACATGAGGACACAAGTTCTGCAACAGGACAACAGGCTGCAGTAAATAGCTCTTGAATTGCTTTAACAGAAGAACATAGTGTAGACTTTATGGAGTGGTCCAAAGTGCTGACTTTAACCTGATAGAGATGCTTGATCTCATGATACTCCATTGCAAAATATTGCTGAACTGAAACGCTTTAGTAAAAAACGTCAAAACAAATGTTGAAATTCTTTATTGTTGCAAAATTAAGCATGCCCTGCATCCCAATTTGCATACTATTTGTCCTGAAGTCGAAAGTAGATTTATGTCCAAAATGATAAATTAGTGTTCTCAGAGTAAATTGATAGTCTAGGAAATCCTTTGAAAATCTGAAGTGGCCACAACTCACCTTGAGTGGGCGGAGTTTAGTGATGTCACACTGCATTCACAAAATTAAATAAGTGATGCGTCGCTGAATTAATACATTTAAGTATACCGTAACAATTGCATAAGAAATAATAAAAGAATATACTTAAATGCCAGTATAAGCCTTATTTTGATGTGTGTGACTGTTAACGATCACAATATCATCTTGGTGCACTATACTTTTTAATAACAAATGTAGTACATACTTTTAGGGCATAGTATAAGTAGGTGAATCAGGATGCAGCAGTTTTATTATAGTAAAAGTAAAATAACCTTTTTGGTGTATTGATTAACATTTGTACAGTATTACCACATTTTACCTTCAAACATCATGGTAAAATATGGTTATTATGGTGAGACTCTTGTGTTTACTTTTGGTTTACTACAAATAAATTCAGAAACTGTGGCTACCATAGTTAAACCATAGTTCATTTTTGTAAGGGTGTTGATTAGGCTTGGTCTGCGATTAAATGTGTTTGTGGTATTTGTTTACACTGATTTTGTTTCTCTTGTTGTGACTCAGTCGAAGATCAAATCATATTTTACATCAAATGAATGCAGAAATCTATTGTAAATTCAAGGTTTCACATACTTTTCCCTGTAACTACGTTTCTATACCAGGTATTATTTTGAGAAATTCACCCTTAGAATCCTCAAACGAAACATTAACTTTAACCTTTAAATGATAATGATGATGGAGTGTGTGTGTGTGCGTGCATGTGTGTGTGTTTTAAAGCCTTAAGTTGAACAGCTGTGTTTGGACAAGATTTTTACCATCCCTGACCTTTAATATGGGGGTCTGTCGGCTCTGTGCTATAATCTTTAAACCCATCTTTGTCTTCCAATCTCTGTTTTTCTAGTGCAGAGCAAGATTACGATCAGCCTAAATCCTGCTTTTACTTTTGGCTTTCGCATCTTGACTCTGTATGTCAGAGAAAACCACTTCATTTTTAGTGCAAGACGTCAATATAAGAATTAAGTACTGCAGTTAGATTAGCACAGGCAGTGGGAAACTCCAGCACTTTATCAAAAGAGACTTTTCCTATTGTTCGGGCAAATGGTTTACCTCCGGAAGAAACAGACGCACAAGCAATAAATCATTCCTGAATGAACGAGGACGATAAAGGAATTGTTGTATTGGTTTGGTGTAGCAATGGTGTAGCGATGACTTTTGCAGTTGGTATTCACTACATTCTTCTCATCAGTGATGTAGCTGGGCTTATACGCTAAAATCATTAAGACAGATTCAAATTTGTCACGGCTTCTAATTTACCGGCTAGATTCTTCATCATCTGCATGTCTGAATAGATTTGGACTTTGCATGACATGTCGCCCTCCGGCTTTCAACTCTTTACTGTAATATCATAATATCGCTTTAAACGTGTCTTTGTGAAACAAGATGCCCATGAGTTATTAATCTCGTGCGGTCAGACTTTTGACTTTCAGCCTAATGTCTGGTCCCCAGGCGGATCTTTTCAGCAAGGTTGTTCTTTCTCTAATATCAACCTGGTAACTTTTCAACACAATTCTGTTTCCCAGACTGATTAAAAAGCTCTGCATGCTGACTCGTGGGAATTACATGGCTGTTTAGAGCTTGCGTGCTTCACAGTGTGTGCAATATGTGTGAACACCAGTGAACTGACAGTAGGCATTCAATCCTAGAGGAAAATAATGCTCAGAGGATACTCTTTCATAGCTCAGGATAGAAAATACCGCGAACCGAACCGCACCCGCATTACATCAACATGATGTAGACAAAACCATTTACAAAATATTAGATATTCCTGGTTAATGCATTTTTAAACATGTAGTAACTCAATATGGCGGAGTTTCAGGAGACACAACCAAGTGAATCCACAAAAATTGTTAGCTAATTGTAGCTATACTTTATTTGATTGCCGATTGATGAAATGTTTTTTTAATTCATGCAAAATTTGTTAAAAATGGCCTATAATGTTCATGTGATATTAACAATAGTTTCCCTTACATTTTTTCTGTTAAATATACCAAAGCCGCTAAAAGTTACACTGGCATCAATGCTAACTAATACTTAAAGGGAGCGGTAGCATGATGAGCTAAAACGTTTATTTAAATTGTGGAAAGAGTATCGAGTCTTAGCTGTCTATCAGTTGCATGCAAATGGATAATAATGTTACTGTTTGTTGTGTCAAGAGAGAGAGAGAGAGAACCTATATATTGTAGATAGTTTATCATAAGCCTAATTTGGTGGCCAACACACATAGCCATACATCACAGTCTTATTAGGTGTGTTGTTCTCACCACAGGTACAAAGCAGAAGTGCGAAAGAAAAATCGCAGTTACCAGAAAGTTTGTTCAGAAAGCTCATTCTAAAAGCTTCTTTACCCTCAATGCAGCAAAAAACTACTATGTTGACTGAAGAATTGCCTGCTTAACACAGTTTTTCCAATAGCACAGCTGTCCCTGAGCACCAAGTTGATTTAACATTGGCTTGAAGAGCTTCTCTCGGCACTACAAACCACTTCTGCTTCTGTCTGGAGGTGAAGGCAGATGAAGAGAGAGAAAAAGAGTCTGTTGGGTGCCTGCAGATCTCTCGGTCCTTGGGCGGGTCTGGCATTGTGTGGTTCTCGGTGAATAGAAACAGTGGAGCTGATCTCCGGCCAGCTTATTGTTTGAGCTGTACTGTAGAGGTGTGTTATGAAGTCTATTGAGCTGAGCGCTTGAGAAAGTCAACAGGCTTTGATGCGAATAGGAATTAACGATAAACATAATCTTTGTTGTACTGTCTTAAGGGTCGTATCGGCTTCTATGTGACCACAGCTAAACATTCCCATGAAACCAACTAAGCAAACAGTAAGCACGAGATTTCTCTTATTGAAATGCTTTAATGCTGCTGATAGGCCAGATCGAGAGGTTATGATCTCATTCATTCTGAGAGCACGCTGGGTTTATGACTCACTTTCTCTACCTCCTATTTATATCTGCCAAATTCTTCTCCAAATCCACGAGCAATTACTCTGTCAGTCTCACTGGACTCCTTCCCCACCTCTCCCTGCAGAGATGTCGGAGTTTAGGCTGGAGTTTGATCAGAAAGACAGATCTGAACCGGATCTCAGGGTGGAGGGTTAGCAGAAAACTTTCTGCGGGGATTCTGATAAACTCAGTTAACCTGGTTGCTTTGAACGACCGCAGTCTCTGGACACATTGAAAGGTTTATGGTGTTCTTCTGGTTTATGTCTGTTCACTGACAGTTTTTACCACTGCATTTATATTGGGCTTTGTTGATGTTGTGTTGTCATGTGACGTTGTTTTACAGAATTGAATTAGCAGTATGATGGATGCTACTGGGGAATTTTTGGTCTTGGATAAGTAATTGTGGATAAATTATGCAGCTTAAGTGATTACTCAAAAAGCATTCTGTTATCAGTGTATGACAGGTCTATTTAACTATAGATTTGCAGATCAATAATGACTAGCATGCAGTACTTAATATTCTTGCCTATTTCTTTGCTTTTCTTGTGGAAATGAAGGTCATTTTTATGCTGGTCTATTTTCTGATAATGCTTGCCACTACTGTTGAAGGAGGGCAAGTCAACTGTCAATCATCCATCTTACAACATCACCAGATAATACTGTCATGGTCCTGCCTTCTTGTTCAGGATTTTCTAGTCTTGTGGCAGGATCGTGACAGATCCCTTATGTTTAGTGTGAGAAAGTCATGGGGTGTTTACCATTGACATTCCATGTGCTTTCTCGTGTCTCGTCATTGGCCCCGCCTCTCTCGTTTCCCGTATTGCTTCCCTGCCGTGTCTTATGTTCCTCACCTGCCCCTCGTTATCTTCCTTTGTTCGTCACCCTATAAAGTATCCTCGTGTCTATTGTCATGTGCTTGTGTTCCTGTGTGATGTACCGCTGTGTTCCTGTGCATGTTTGCTTTGAATACCCAAGTCAAGTCAAGTCAAGTCAGTCTTTAGTTTTGCTTTTGTCTAGTGTTGTGTAGTTTAGTCTAGTCTTAGTTAGTCTACATCCTGTCTGCTTCCTGTTATCTTGTTTTTTGTTTATATCCCCATCGTGGGTCTTTTGTTTTATACTTTTGTTTTGTTTAAATAAATATTTCCTTGTTAACCCCGTTACTGCCGCTGCCTGCATTTGGGTTCTTCCACCACGCTAGTCGTGACAAATACTCTAAAATGAAAAAGCAACATTTTCTCATGACATTAAATATTAACGTTATAAACACCAAAGATTTATTTATGTTTCAAATCAATAATGCAATATACCGTATAACTGCATTCTGCAGTTTATATTTGATAAAGTGTTCTGACTTGGCCTGCATCCCTCATAGCAGGTGTATTTGAAGGGATCATTCATCCAAAATTCAATTCTGTCATCATTTATTCGCCCCCATTTCATTCAAAACCTGTATCTGTGAAACACAAAAGAAGATATTTTGAGAAATGTCTTGGCGGTTATGTCCATACAATGGAAGTGAATGGGGTCTAATGTTGTTTGGTTACCTGCATTCTTTTTAAAATATCATCTTTGGTGTTTGACACATGAAATAAAGGCAGGTACAGGTTTGGAATGATATGAGGATGAGTAAATGATCCCTTAAATTAAATATCCCCTTAATTTTGATCTCGGAGTGCGAGCATCCTGCAGTATTGATCTCCAGCCATAATCAAACACACCCGTCATGTTCAATGAATCCTGAAGACCCAAATTAGCTTGTTTGGTAAGGGCTGCAGTTAAACTACGGGACATTGACTGCAGCTGAATGTGTCACGAGTGAAATTGAATATTCCTGATGCATGGGATGTGTGGGGGCACTGAAGGAAAGACGGTGATGGATGCGTCAAGAGACAACTGTCACATTTAATAAACTATGAGAGTTCCCCCGTGCTATGGACGGTAGTGTTGAATGACACCTCTGCGGTGGCATATTGCAATGTTAACATATCCTGGTTTCAATTTCGGGCTGTTCTAGACCTCTGATATTGTATCAGAAGTTGATGGGGACCTCTGGCCTCTCCTCTCCATAGGGAAATCATTGGTGGATCTGTGTAATTCTGTTCTGCTGACGGGAAATATTGCAGAAGGCTTGTGAGTGAGAGATCGCTACATTACAACGGGTCTGTGGAGGTGTAGTTTAGACCCCTGTGTTTGCTTTGGTATGGAGTGGTCCCTATGTCATTTACCATCATTATAAAAGGTTTTACACAAAGAAATGCATATATCTTAAAAAGTTAGATACACTCGCATGAGACAAGGACTCCGGTCATATCAGTATTGTAGTCAAAGCTTGAAGCGGGTCACCACATGGGGTCGACATATTAAGATCGCATAACTATTTGTATGTGCAAATAGACTAACTACAAATGCAGTTCTTTGACAGTATTCTTAAGAAGCGCATGATTAGGGCTGTGACTGTTATGATTGACTGGAGAATCCACTGGAAACCAGTTTCAGAAGAGATAAAAGCATTTGGGATTGAACTGGCAGTGTCACCCCGCGTGTAGTGAGCTATGGAGCAGTTAAATGGCCCCCTCTGCAGGCCAAGTGCAGTTAACTTTACTTCTGAAGGACTCGTCCTCATTATCCATTTAAAGAGTTTTACCCTCCAGAGTGAGAACTTTGAAGGGATGAATTGTGTAGGGGACCAAAAAACTCTTCCGCGAAAAGCACTTAAAGGGACAGTTCACACAAAAATGAAAATTCTGCCATCATTCCAGTCGTTTCAGGTGAGTAAATGATGACAGAATTTTCATTTTTAGGTGAACTGTTCCTTTAAATGTCATCTTGCCATGCAGTTCAGGAGGCACAATCTTCTTGACGTGTAATATAATGAGCTTCGACTTGGATGTCTAAGATATATATTACTTTGTGTAAGCTGCACGTTTCATGAAACAGCAGATTATTTGCTTTGGTTTGTGTCACTTTTGGAGCTCTGTGGCTAATGGACCTGAACTCATCTCTTCATCGTTAACTTAGTTCGTTTGATTTGTTTTAAATGGATACATTCTGACTACTCGCTGTGCCTAGTTTGCAAGTATATGTTGTCATGTATATATATATATATATATATATATAATAAAGTTTTTGACATACAAATTAAACATGCACAATGAATCATGGGAGTAAAGTGTCCATCTGTCAACTCGGCCCTTTGTTCTCACTCCGAAGTACCGTTCCAGAGTGGATCTGGAATGCAGCGCACTATATGTTTACGTATGCATTCAGACATTCAACATATATACTTTTTAGGAATCAAACCCTTGACCATGGTCTTGTTAGCACATTACTCAGTTGAGCTATATCCATTTAAAAAAGAGATACGAAATGGTCATTTTCAGTAAATAATGTTTTAGAACTGAGGACAATTTATACTTGAAAATACATAAATATACAATATTCTTTGTTTCAAAGCCACTATGTTGTATTTGAAAAATTGAAAACTCAAATCTGAATGAACATGTAATAAAAGAAATTGCATAAATGCCTTGGAGCTTTTCTTGCATTGGCTACCAAAGATAAAATTGTCTCTGTATTTGATTTAGGAAAAAATATACAATATATGGATGTTTCTCTGTTTTGCACAGGTATGGGATGAACTGCCTTATCCAGTTTGAGGATTTTGCCAACATCAACGCCTTCCGTCTTCTGAACAAATACAGAAACAAGTACCTCACATTCAATGATGACATTCAAGGTAAACACACAGAGATGATGCATAGTGATACACTTCAACCTGATTCTCACAAGTGAAAGAAGCACACTTACAGTACAGTATATTAAAACACTCTGTGATATACAGTATGTCAGTCAATAAGAGACATAATGTTGTGCTTTAGAAGCAGATTTCCAAACATCCGAGGTGTATTGTCGCTCTGAGTATCTCTCAGGTGACTCATGTGAAATAACATTGCCAAGCTCATCTTATTAAACCTCATTGCAGAACTCAAGGATTTTAAAATGCCTCATAAATCCAGACTCAATCCCACTAGAAATTATGGCTCAATAGCGAAGATGTTTACTGTAGATTGTTTCGTTGAGATAATTTAGTCATTTTGCTCAAGTCTCAAACCCTTCTTAGTAGATAGCAAACGAACGTTGTTATCAGTTTTCATTTGAGATCAGATCAGAACAACCAGTAACAGTAGTGTATTTGTGTTTTCTGTGCTATAGGTACTGCTGCAGTGGCTGTGGCCGGTCTGCTGGCTGCTCTTCGTATCACCAAGAGCAAAATGTTAGACCATACCATTGTGTTTCAAGGTGCTGGAGAGGTGTGTGAGCTACACACATGCGGATTGTGTCAATTTACCCTGCCTTTTAAAATAACACTGTACATCTGGGATATAATAAACAAATAAATTGGCACTATGACAAATAAACACTACAAAGTATAAATTAAATATTCAAATGAACTCCAATGGTAGCCCAAAGGCATAATTATGCCATATTCCCTTTTGTCTGTCAATAAAACCGTTTATACCATGGTCTTTTTGAATACTCGAGTCTGATTGGCTGGAAGGTGTGCATTAAAACCCTTTAACGCACAGGTAGCTCCAGTAAGTTTGATTACATTTGAAATTTAACTGACAAAATCATTGTAATTTTCACCTGTTTGATCTCAAATTTCACTGTAAACATCAATAAAAGATTTAACTTGGCAAATGACCATGGTATAAGCGAGATAATCCACAGCTAGCCATGCGTTAAAGGATTTTAATGCACTTCGCAGAGGTTCTTGGCCTCCACGTCGTGCATTAAAACCCTTTAACGCACGGCTAGCTGTGGATTATCCCTTACTTATTAAATTATTTTTATGTTATATATATTTTTATTTTCACTAACAATTCAATGTTTGAAGACAATTTTGTTAAGTTTACCAAGTTTGGTCTGTTGAGTTCATTTGTACGTCCAGCCTAAATGTATTGATATACTACCATTTTTACATTTTTAGGCTGCAATGGGCATAGCCGAGCTCATCGTCATGGCGATGGAGAAGGAGGGGCTTCCTCGAGAGCAGTGTTTGAAAAAGATCTGGATGGTGGATTCTAAAGGACTCATCGTTAAGGTGAGGTCACGTCAGTATGTCACACCTGTTGCGTTTAGTCTCCTGGAAAGTAAGAATCTCGCTCGGGGGCAAATGATGGTGGCGAAAGTCTGTGATCTTGAAACTACCCGTGTCCTGCTCCTCTCCACTGCGCTGCATCTCAGTCAACACCTCACACGATGATCTACTAAACTGTCACCATCCAAGTGACCACTACACATTTGAGCTTTATAAGATGTTGCATTAGATTTAATACTGTGTTAAAATCTTTATTTTTATCGTTGACAAAACTATTGGATGTGTAAGATACACAGTTCCAAAGGATTTGTGCTTTTATTTGTGTCATATAAAGAAATGGACTGTGATTCGTATTTTATTTGTAAAAGTGCCTTGGAGAATTGAGCCACAATTAAAAATGAATTTTATTGCATTAGGCAAATCGATAAAATGCAGCATGCAATCAAGCCTAACTTTTTTTCCAATTATTTGCCACTTTTGTTAATATTATGTATGTTTAATAATGTTTAAATGTATG
This sequence comes from Triplophysa rosa, assembly GCF_024868665.1. Classification (NCBI taxonomy): domain Eukaryota; kingdom Metazoa; phylum Chordata; class Actinopteri; order Cypriniformes; family Nemacheilidae; genus Triplophysa; species Triplophysa rosa. The sequence goes on along the minus strand of NC_079897.1, from coordinate 23,504,317 downwards.
AGTACACTGTATGGATATGTATGTAAATGTATGAAGTCAACAGCCTTTATATTAGTCATTTCAAGGTAATCTCAAATGTAGTTCGTATTATATATGGACATGCTCCAATGAGTAACCAGATACATGATCGGCATATCTTTCTCATTAAAATGACATTTTATGTACTGATACAATGTAAAATGTAATGCATAAATTTACACATTTTCTAAAATGACTTTGGTATCCAAATATTCTCATTTCTCCAGTTTGTTTGTCACTATGTTTGAATAATCTGTGTGTCTTTCTCTCTGTTTTTCTGTATCTCATTCAGGGTCGGGGTCACCTCACCCATGAGAAAGAGAGGTTTGCACATGAACATGCACAAATGAAAAAGCTTGAGGATGTCGTGAAGGAACTGAAGCCTACTGCTATAGTTGGTATGTAAAAAAATACATATACAGTATATTTCACGCATAGTTGCTTGGTACTTAGATAATCATTCAAATAGAATACAGGGCTTGGAAGTAGGGAGAGGGAAATTGAACGTGGATTGCAAACAGGCTTATAATGTACTGTATCCCTCTCTTTATGTTTTCAGGGGTGGCGGCCATCGCCGGGGCTTTCACCGAGGAGATCATTAAGACTATGGCAAACATTAACAAGAGACCAATTATCTTCGCTCTGAGCAACCCCACCAGCAAGGCCGAGTGCACTGCTGAGCAGTGTTACACGCTTACAGAGGTATTTTCTGAGCTGTTTCGCATGTGTGTTTGTATGAGTGATAGGTTTTTTTTTAATGATTTGTTTGGGTTTTATTTTTCAGGGCAGGGTTATATATGCTAGCGGGAGTCCATTCGATCCTGTAACTCTTCCAGATGGGCGGAAGTTCTACCCTGGTCAGGGCAACAATGCTTATGTGTTTCCTGGAGTGGGACTAGGGGTCACCGCTTGTGAGATAAGACATATTCCTGAGGATGTTTTCCTTGTTACGGCTGAGGTGATGCAATAAAATCTCTTTACATTTCTTTCAATTCACACTTGATTTTTCTGGTTCCTGGTTTTATAGATCAGATGGTGTTCCTTCATATCCTTAAGATGGAGTTCTCACTTATGTTTCGACTTTGTTTCTCGAAAAGTCATTTTGGGGAATTAAAACCGATATAAATGAGGCAATTTCTGACACTCAGTAAGAGTTCTGAGGTATAAAGCAGATGTGGATTGCAAAGCTCACACACTTGGGCTTCATAAATATTTTATGATAAATCTTGAGTTTTGAAATGTATTGATATCCCTGACTTGTGATTGCAGACTTTGGGCCCTATCGCGCAAGGTGCGCAAGTAGTTTCCGCCCGACGCAGTTCTCATTTTCCCGTCCTGCGCCGCGTTGTTTAAATAGAAAATGCATTTGCGCTCATTTGTGCGCCCATGGGCGTGTTGGTCTGAAAAAGAGGTGTGCTCAGGCGCATTGTTGGCGCTTTGCTATTTTTAGGAACTGAAAATAGACTGCGCCACAGACCAACTCAACCCTGCTCTAAAGTCAATGGCGCAATATTTTTTGAGTTACTTAAAGAGCGCATTAGGAATATGGGCCTATAGGCGGGTGCACATCGCTCGTACATTCTGCTTATTACACACAGAGGGATGCGCAGCAGCACACAATAATGCCAAATATTACAAATGAATGGATTACAATGTCAAATATTATTATTGTGGACATAACGACAAAAATCCGGCTTGTCCTGTAGACGGTCTGCTTGCGCGCTATAACTTCTCGCACGAGCAGACGCGTTTCCTTTCTGGAGAAGTGTCTGCTCTTCCGAATTCCGCCGTGTAAATAGCGAATCCGCCATGGCGCGAGCGCAACTGGCTCTTAAAGGGAATGGGAGATGAGACTCTGATTGGTTTACTGCATGTTTGGCCCACAAAACACCCATTACTCATTAAGAGAATCAGGACAACCCGTTTAGACCATTTAATCTTGTTGTTTAGGAGAAGCAATTGAAATTCACTTGCGGACATCTCATACCTGACTGTTCTTGCTTCTCTCTGTTCATTTTTAATCGGTTGATCTAAATACGAAGATCTAATTTGATCTCTTCCATATTTCTCCCTCTTACAGACTCGCTGTCTGTATATCGCATAAAATCTTATTTCAATATGCAAGCGTCTCCCAACCCTTTGATCAATCTCACGTGCAACCACAGTTTCATTGTCATCTCACATTCTACTGAACTTATCTGGCGAGCTGCGTCATGCTTCACCTGAGATCAGTCAGGCTCCGTGCGCGCTTGCATCAGACGGTCTAAACAAGAGAGGCTGTTTGAATCACGATGAGCCGCTGTGGAGACTGGCCTTAACAGAATTAAACCAAGACCACGTGTAGGGAAATGTAAAGAAAAATCAGCATGCGTCACGTCTTCTCAGATCAGCTCTTTCTCTGAATGCCAATAATGGTCTCTCAGCGCGAAGTGGATCATTTTCCCTGCGGTCTGTAGACGGGTTCAAGGAAGAGAGAAATTTGAAAGGGCAGGGGGTGGAATACTTGATTTCTCTGTCATTTCTGGTCACACGCAATGCTTTTGTGTTCTTTGAGAAGTTGGTGTGTGTTTGATTTTGAAGCGTCAAATGTAGGGCAGATGCAATTGGTCCATAGTAGGGCTGTCAAACGATTAATCGCGATTAATTGCATCCAGAATAAAAGTTTTTGTTTACATAATATATGTCTGTGTACTGTGCATATTAATTTTGTATTTCTAAACACATACACATAAACATTCATGTATATATATTTAGGAAATATTTAGATGTATTTATTTATATTTACCAATAATTGAAATTATAAGTAAATGTTTATAAAAATTAATATTGTATATTTTTCTTAAATATATGCATGTATGTGTATGTGTTTATTTATTCAAAATTAATATGAACACTACACAGACATATATTATGTAAACACAAACTTTTATTCTGGATGCGATTAATCGAGATTAATCAATTCCTTCTTATCAACACAGTATATTGTGCCCTATTTTTACTGATTTGTTTTGCACTGTTACTTTTGTTTCTTTTGGCTTCACAAATATTAAAAAGAATCACAACTTTGATTTTAATCATTAAAGCACAAAGTCTCTGGTGTGTATTGAACAACCGTACAGTTATTCTGTATTGCCAAACTTCTGAGTGACAAAGATAAAGCTTATAGTAATTGTTATTTTGTCCTGCCTGTTCTTAATGTGATCACAGACGCAACAAACCCGCATATTGCTGTAAACAAAGTGGGACTGTAAACAAATGGACAAGGTTGAGAATATTAAACGCAACGCTAACAAAAACACACGAAAGACCTATTAACTGCAAGCTCTTTGTGTTGAGAGGTCCAAAATAGTTGTTTTTATAATGATCTTCAGTGTTGCTTGTTTTTTTTTCACAGACTATTGCGGAACTTGTGACTGAGGAGCATCTGGCAGAGGGACGTCTGTATCCTCCTCTCTGCAAGATTCAGGAGGTTTCCATCAGGTTGGCTGTAAAGGTTTGTGAGACCAGCTTAATGCGCTCTTGACATTTTAACAAGCTTCCAGCTTTAGTCATTAGTCATCTGTTAGTCATGCGTGTAGCTGCGCTTTACACGTTCTGACGTTTTGCCATAATTACTTTACATGCATCTTGCCTGACAGATTGTGGAATACGCCTATAAACACAAAATGGCAACGCTGCACCCAGAGCCGCAGGATAAAGAAGCTTTCATTCGTTCGCTCGTGTACAGCGCAGACTATGAAGAATTTGCGGTTGACTCGTACAGATGGCCTGAGAACGCCATGACCGTTCAGACCTGCAAACTCTGATCACCCTACACTACATACACAGACCACAGTCAGATTTTAGACAATAGGGTGTTTTTGTTTTAAATGTGTACATGTGAGTGTTTTTAACATAATTGCTATTTGCAAACCAAAAGATCTTGAATAAAAAGTTGTTTGATGTACTTTTGTGAGGTGTCTTTCATTACATACCTGCACATACAGTATGCAGACAAATTGGATATATTTCCTAACAGAAAGATTCTTCAAGGTTCTAATATGACTCATCTCTCCCTGTCATTTGGGGAATTATGTCTATTTTTTTACTATTAAGTTGAGAAAAATGAGCATATGATTGAAATGGCTAGAAACCTAAGATCGTATGCCCAAAGAGCACTTACATGTAGTGTACCCACTGTGATATTAGCAGCATAATATTTGTTCGCTAAATGTTCATTCGAAAAAAAAGTCCCTATGCTGCCAGTGATGGTTCACAGAAGCTGCGTTAATTAATTAGGATGAATGTGGGAGCATACTTATGGGAGCATGCTCATTATATCAACTCATATGTTTATAATGAGATTACAGTATATGAAGGCAATTGATGTTAGGAAATTATAAGCATGCTAGTATAATGCAGTATTAACTAACAAAGCCCTTTTATCCTTTAACTTGAATGTCGCATTCTAATATCACGAATCATTCTGTTCAGTAACATATTGTATGGTATCAGAATTTGAATTCGGGTTTAGCTTTAATACTTTTGAAAAGGCTTTGATCAATCTTTAATGAATCATCTGCCTGTAATTTACAGGCTGACGAAAGACATTTGATGTTAGCTAAGTTTGTGGTCTATATTGTATACGTACTTTCTATGCTCATGACAAGGTGTAACCAAGGTAACTCTGTGGGGACATTACTTTATGCAGTGTTTACCTTTCATTGGAAAGGAAAGGTTTTCATTGAGGAACTACAGGGAGTTAGTTTTGGTGCAGTATTGAACACAAGACGACTGGTTCAATGTAGTCGGACAATTAGATACTGTATAAGCAATCCTTTAAAAGGAACGAAAATACAATGAAATAAGGATTTTCTTTTCGATTGGTTTGAAAATAACGATTTTTTATCGAATTTTAACTCGTTCTAGATCCAGCTGTTGCATAATTGGCACTTCTGTACATGCTGCACCGAATTCAGTTGGTTAGTTAATGATTGAGTAAGAGTATTTTACTTTTGTGCAAATAAAAAAAAGGTTTTTAGTGCCAAATGTGTTTAGTATAGTTTTAACGGTTGAAGAAAGGCGTGTTAAATTCAGGTGCGATATAAGCGTATGTATGTTTTATGCAACCTGTCCATAAATCAAGATGGAGTGCGTCATGGGCAGTGCGCAAGAGGGTAAGCGCGCGGCACATGTGGAGACGCTGGTGCGCACCGAGGAGGATGCTGAGATTTGACTCTCCAAAGACATCTGGGTACCAGTGATGTTACCGCATTTCACCGCAATCTCCTCGTACAGACTGATACGCCAATGATTTGCTAAACGGGATTTACAGACCCATCTGCAGGCTCTGGCTCCGCGGTCTTCGTTGCCGAAGCCTCGCCATGGTAGAGTTGGAACCTGTTGTTTGGAACTTTACGCTCAATGGATCGCACACTAATGAATCTGGATCAGGATATCCAAGTGATGAATTTTATAATATTGTTCATCTCACGGAAACCAAAATCCTTCCGGCGTTTGTTGGATTTCTGTGCTCCGCCGGGCTTGTTGGAAATGTTCTTGTCTTGGTCACTATATTAAGGTAGGTTTCAGGCTGATGGAGCAACATAAACTAACTACAATGTTAACGCGATATTGCGAATTTATGTTAATTGAAAATCGAACCAACAACCTATCTCATCTTTATTACGTTTTTATATAAAATTGACTACAAAACCCATATTGCAATAAAACCTATGAACTACTGTATATTGGCAAGGTTTTGTAATCCCTCCTTTGTAATCTTTTTACACCTCCAAGAGATTCTGTTTTCCAAGAGTCTCTCAGGAGACATGACCTGATGTGACTGCTGCCACTGAACATTATGTAACCATTCTTGTCTTTGTTTCTTCACACCTCTCCTGGTATTTATTTAGTAACACCTGTGTCTTTCTTCATGTAGGTCAGCCAAAAAGACAGTACCAGACGTGTATGTGGGTAACTTGGCGGTGGCTGACCTGGTTCACGTGACCGTCATGCCATTCTTGATTCACCAGTGGGCACGTGGAGGGCACTGGGTCTTTGGCAGTACCCTCTGCACAATCATTAGCTCTCTGGATAACTGTAACCAAGTGGCATGTGCTGCAGTCATGACTGCTATGAGTCTGGACAGGTTTGTAATCATGATTGTCCCACGTGCAGAATATCCTCCATGCAATTTCTTTATGCAATTTCTTTTAATTTAGATGCATTCCATGAGGACTCAGCCCTTCTTAATCACAGGGTATCTTCATTCAAGATTTAACATGAAAAATAGATTTTCCCAATCAAAATTCTAAAGATGAGCCTGGAGCCAAAAGAGTCGGACAGACCTTGTTCACCTGTAATGAGAATTGGTGGTGACTCACCATTGATTCTTATATGAGATCCTAATGTATATTCATTCATTTTGATGAAAATCTTAAATAAAATGTGACATGGCCTTTTTGAATCATTGATGTTAAATTTAACATCTGTTGTAACTGTTCCTGCTTTGAGATCTTAGATAAAAAGGTAAACATTTGTGAATTCTATCATAAACCCTAACAGAAATCAATTTATCAAACCAATATAGTCTTATAAAAGTGCTTGGGTACACAAAAAACACACACAAACAATAACACCACACAGGCATTTTTCAAGTTGTATAAAGAAGGTACATTTTAACCGAATAGTTGAACTGCGTTCTCAGTACACAGACATATTTTTCAGGTCATGTTAGATTGTCGTATTTCTAATTCTATATCTTGAATTGTTATGGGCTTTATAATTGTTTTACTGGTTGCATATTAAATCCATTAAACGGCCTATAATACATTTTAGAGGAATAAAATGAGGAATATGAGCAGGAGTATTATTATATTTTCTATCAAAAGTTAAGTGCAAGTCATTTTGAGCTGCAACCAGTTATCTCACCACTAGAGGGCGCTCATGCAACAATTATTAACCCATGTCACTTTGTCTTCAGTGTTCTGAACATTTATGCTCTTGGCTTTCCACATCCAACCTCACTGTATCAGTGTCTTTTTTCCTGAGTGAGCAATAGAATACCATTATTAATGAAACCGTGTAATGGATATATTTAATACTATATAGTAACAGTTTACTTATTTACTCCAGATACCTGGCCCTTGTTCATCCGTTTCGCCTGTTGAGCCTCAGAACCAGATCCAGGACGATCCGTATTAACCTCTTTGTGTGGGCAGCCTCTCTCATCATGGTTTTGCCCGCCTGGATTCACTCCAAAGTGATCCTCTTTAGGGACGGACTGGAGAGCTGTTCACTCAACCTGGTCTCTCCTAAAGAGGTGCTCTGGTAATTGGTTCTGCTTTATTTGTGTGTTTTTTAATAGCTCCACGGGTTCTCCAACCTCTCATCATTTCTTATTTTTATAGTTCTGCTTTGATGTCAAACCACTATCTGCTTTATGTCCTTGAAACTATTGTAACATGTTCTTCTACTGAAAATAAATATTGGAAAACAAGAGACAAAGCACAAATAAATGCTTGTTGTTGCTGTATATATATATATTTCAACTTGTTTGCTGTAAGCTTTTTGTTTAGAAACTGTGCTAAGACAAATATATACAGTACATATCCACTGCCTGTGTTTTTTCTTTTTACAATGAAAGTTGTCATTCACTACATACTGTAGATGTTTACAAACTTTTAAAGAAAGAAAGAAAGTTGCAAAAGTGTTCATCATTGTTGTTTATTGTATAAAATTGAGAAGATATGGAGAAGGATATTTGTAGGGTTTGAGTTCTGTTTATTCAGATTAACATCATGTGTTTAACAGATCTTTGTGTTTCTGTAGGTACACAGTCTACCAAACGACGACCTCCTTCTTCCTGCCATTACCACTTATTCTCATCTGCTATATACTGATTCTCTGCTACACCTGGAGAATGTATGGCAAGAACAAAAAAGCTCACAGGTAAATTTACCTTCAGTACTGCTCATACTGTATAACAGCATCCTTTCAAATCTAAAGTCTTTTATTTCTGTTTCATTCATTTACAAGCTCAACTAACATTAGCAATCCCCAACATGATCATTTTTTAAGATATAATGCAGATCGTTTTGTATTAAAACTGTCGAATGTTGTCTGTCTGCACACTTTCTCGCAGATATTGCACAAACCTGCCTCGAGAACGTATCGTCCGCCTCACTAAAATGGTTTTGGTTCTGGTGGCTGTGTTCCTGGTTAGTGTTGGGCCCTATCACGTGCTCCAGCTTGTAAACCTGAGTGTACCTCGTCCCTCATTAGCATATCACACCTGCTACTACCTGTCAGTGTGTCTGAGCTACGCAGCCAGCAGCATAAACCCTTTCATCTATATTCTGTTCAGCGGACATTTCCGCCACAGGCTGGTTTGTCGGGACACACCCAGCATGCCGAGTGTGGAACGAGAGATCCAGCCCCGCTCCAGTTTTTAATCCCAATTTCCACTGAAACACAGACAGCAATATGCAAGATATACCAGGTAACACAATGCACAATTGAATTCTTTTTAAGATTTCTGGGAATAATTTATCAAAGCAGGTATGGGATATTTAATGTGTGCATGTGCAATATGCATGTCTTGCACTTTTAGAATTTTGTTGTAAATAGTCTTCTGATATTTCTTGTGTATTGTGGTGTATGTGCTCCCTCTACTGTTTAAATGTAGTAACTGTCTCTGCAGCACAGTTGTAAAAATCAACGATGGATATTTTTAAGGGGATTTGGCAATTTCGCAATGCAATAAATTATTATGTGCAGCACGATGTAAAGAAACAGTGAACATATAAATAAACACCGAAAAACGGAATGATCATAATAGTGTTCAAGGATGGGTTTTTTATGTCATTGCTTTAAATTCTCAATGTAACCCTGGTACTCATCATTTTATGTGACCTTGCAAAAGCTTTAATCGCATTTTATTATGTTTATGAATGTTTTCCCAATTGTCCCCAAAGGTTTTTGATAGAAAATTTGCCATGTCAGAAATGCGTCTGAGCAAAAGTATGCACGTGAGCATGTTTTCATCCTGTGTGAAAAAACAAGAGAAATCAATGGTGCTTGGGACAAAAAGTGACAGTTACGCACAAATCCTTTAATGGTATTTTGGGATTGTCTAGTGTGTGCTGGACCTCATAATAAAGTAGAGGACGTCTGTATCAGAGTAATAATAAGAGTGAGGTCATTGACCAGACGGACAGAGATTCAGGGGTCTGCTGTAAGGGGAATCAATACTCAGACCAGAGACAGACAGAGTCCGCGTCTGACCTGAAGCGTGCCCGTCAGCAACGGCTAGAAACTCATCCGCCATGCTCGCTCTTTCTCTCTGTCTCTCAGTTTAACTTGCCCAAAGCAAAATATCAACTCATGTGTGCAAATACTTGTCAATAATAGTATTTCAGTGTCAACATAGCCTGTTGTGACCATGCATTGTTGAGTGAATTCAAATGTATTATATCAAATCATTCCTGTTAATAAATCAACATGTTTAATTTCATTTTTACTTGAAATGATTTGTCTCATTAATATAATTTGTGATTGTTGTTGTAGATTAATAGACTTTTAAATTGTTCTTTTAAAGTCGCAATAAATGTCATTGTTGCATTTATTTTCACTAGCGTTAATGTACACGTCTATTTATTTCACTGAAATAAAGACAGACAGTTCCAAACAGACAGCCCTCATCTCTTACTACAAAAATGGACAAATTCTGCTGGAGGAGAGGGACAAAATGGATTTTTATGTCTCACCAGTAGAGGGCATGACCTGATCAATTTCCAAGCTCATAAGACGTAGTATTAAGGCTAAATAATAATAATATATAAATATAAATACAATAAAATAAAATAGCCTGTTTTTAATATATACAAATTCTGTAGGCCCTATATTGTATAAAAGGTTACAAAACGTCCTTGGTTACACTTGGCATTATGATGCATTAGACATAATCTTTGTTATAGGCTATTTTATTCATATTTGTTCATGTTGGTTAATGCCAATACAATTGTCTATGTTAGTTTATCGTGCAATAACTATGTTACCAAATGCAATTTGATCTTGTATTCGTAAATGTTGAAATTATGAACTGAGATTCATGAATGCTGTATAAGCAATGTTATTGTTAGTTCGTGTTAACTAGTTGCTAATGTTAAGAAATCGAACCCTTATTTTGAAGTTTTTTTTATGCGTGCTACCTCATGCTTTTATTTTTCGCCTGATTATAATAGGAATGTGTCAGGAAAATGACCTGTCAGCTTTTTTCGTACATTATCATGTCTATAGGCCTACATTTGTTTAAGTGCATAACAAGTAACTGCATCACTTTTATTAGCTTTCTAAACTTAAGGTATGGTTTGCATCGTGAAATTGTTTAAAAATTAATTATATAACAAAACACTGTAAATAAAAACATCAGATCTCCCATTTATTACCGACTTGATTATTTCGCAGCAATTTACTACGTACATACATGATATATTCCCTTGAGTCACTGAAGTCTTTAAAACTGTAAGGCTACTTGGCAGTGGCAATTTCCCACTCTGACAAATGACCTCTCGGCGATTTAATCGTATTTATGTAAGATTAATATTTCAAGACTTGTCTGTGAGTAGGAAAACCTCTATGCGCAGGTTTTCGCCTGGAAGGCAATGGTGCGCGCAGGTTTCCCGACAGCCTGTTGTTTCTCAGGCGGGTACCGCACACAAAAACCAAGCGAAGATGAAAGTCCTGACAACTTCTCTTTTAATTAAAACGGGCTTCTCGCTATGTGTGCGGCGAGGTGCTGAAAGCCTGATATACAAGATGACAAGTGTGAGCACGAAGTAGAGTCGCGTTTAACTAATTTCCTCTCGCCATGCTGTGCTCGCCTTGTGTAAGCTAACGTCATACATTTGCAGCTGTAAACGACGAAATAACTGTCAGTAGTGGCATATTTATTCTCTCTTTTTTAAACCGGCTACTCTGTTTTGGCCTATCAGCGTTACCACTGTAGAATGAGTAAATTTACTGAATTTAGCCTATACCGTAAAACAAATGTAGAATTTTCTTAAATATATACATTTAAAATGAGCAGCTTTTCGATTCTTGGACAACAGACCAATATTGACGAGTAACAGATTTCTGTCCAATCAAATGCTGCCTAATAGCACCTGCTAATCTGTAGCTGCGTTCACACACCGTCCGCGCTGCGCAGAATAACCAGCGCATGACATCAAAATACCGCGAGAATAGCGCCGGCTTCAGTAAGTATAACGCCGCATGGTTAAAGTAAGTCCCTTACCTCAGAATCTGTTTCAACAGTGTTTCCGTAGAAAATACATTAAGACTGCGCATGTCAAACAAATAATCTATTTGATTTTGCGTCTCTATCCACGTAAAGAAGTCTGACCCGTACTCTATCTCTAGCGGACGGTGAGCCCGTTATGGTGAATTTTAGAAGCAACCCGTGGGGTTTCCCGCTTTCAGGTGATGTCATCGTACATTTTTAAAACTACTGTATGATACTAAACACCGATTGATTTAGTCAAAGTATTTATACATGCCTATAGACTGCATATCTTCAAACACAGTTCCACCTAAGCTTTCCAGAGAAACACTGTGCTCTGTTTGTGTGATGTTTAGTGAGGCAAACATAGTTGATTTGCCTGTGCAAAAGCATGGTGCACATTGCACATTTCCCGCTCCTGCACCCTTGGCACATGCTCGTGTGGCTTGTGCTGATTATCCAGCTTCCACAACTCCAGATGGATCAACACATGCTGAAAATGCGACAAACCAAGACACGTTTTTCCATCTGACCTCAATCTATCACTTCTGTTCCACTGTGTAAATGTCAGCATGTTTCCACTCTTAAGACTTCGTCAAATGTAATCTTGTTGGCATCCTTTAATTCGGTTTTAAGGGCCTCATCAGAATTTGTTTGTTTTGCATGCTAATTGTATCAGTGTGGGACGACGTCGCCTTAACCTATCGACGTGCGTCTTTAGTCTTCTGTGAGTCTTTAGTCTCGGACCTTGGAGAATTTAAACCACTTGTGAAGCCCTATGTTAAAAATGTAGGTGTTATCATGGATTGTGATTTTAAACTGGACAAACAGATTAACTCAGTAGTTAAATCTATTTTTTTTCCAATTGAAACAACCCAGCAAGCAATAGCCGTCATTTCAACGTCTCGGTTAAGCATAGACCATATATAGTCCGGCTATGAGTAACCCACTTCTAGCCCAAATAACCTTGAGTTTGGGTACATGTCGTTTTTGAATAAATAAACGTGTATGATATTCCATCATGTAAAAAACAGTGTTTAAGGCGTTTGGTTTTGATTTCTTTGACATGTTTTGTGCTTAGCCACGATTTAGCTCCAATTCCAACCAAGTATTGAGTGCATAGAAATGAACATACTTTTCAGAAACCTGACATTTCTGTTTAAAATATCATTTTTTTTGCTCTTATGTAATATTCTAAATTTGTGAGACACTGAATTTGGGGTTTTTATTATCTGTAAGCCATAATCATCAAAATTTCAAGAAATAAAGGCTTGAAATATTTCACTCTGTGTAATGAATCTATATAATATGGGTTTCACTTTTCTTTTTGCGATATTCAAATTTTTTGAGATGTACCTGTAAATAACATTTAATTTAGTCTCTTTAATTTTTTTGTTGTTAAATGTTCTTTTTCTTAATAAAAGTTTTAAGTTGTTTTGATGAATAAAAATAATTCTTTAGCAATTGTTTTGTTTTCTATTAGATGACGTAGTCGTTTATTGGCTGTCTAATTGATGACTGGGCTAGGGCTATAACCTCTAAGGTTATGGTTCGACGTCTGTTAGATTTTCACTGACAGTCCAAATTTAGTCTTGTTTTAGCCACATATTCACCGTCTATTAGACGTATACATGTGTTCAATAGCCGTGTAACTGATGACTAGTCTATTCTTGGTCTATAGTTTGACGTCTATTAGATTTTCACTGACAGCCCAAATTTTGCCTTGTTTTAGACTAGACGTCTGGGCTGTGTTTGGACGGCTATTAGACGTCTTTTAGACGCGAAATTGCTTGCTGGGAACTCACTAAGGTGAAATCTTTCCTGTCTCCTAAAGACTTTGAAAGAATTTTACATATTTTTATTTCGACTCGCCTGGACTACTGTAATAGCCTATTTATAGGCGTTAGTCAGGCTTCCATTTCCAGATTGCAGATGGTCCAGAATGCCGCTGCACGCCTGTTACACTGGCACATGAATGCGGGAAAATATTACCCCTGTTCTCGCCTCTCTTCACTGGCTACCGGTCCATTTTAGTTTTTGTCTTTAAATCTCTCAATGGTTTAGCCCCTAAATATTTGTCCGACTTGCTTAAGCAGTATGCTCCACTAAGAGCTCTTAGGTCTGCTGCTGACCATTTGCTTTTGGGTGCCCCTCGGGGTAAGCTAAAGAGTAGGGTTGACCGGGCATTTGCAGTGGCGGCCCCCGAAGCTCTGGAATAGCTTGCCCCTCTACATTAGACAGGCCCAGACACTTGTTGTTTTTAAATCTATAGTCTTAAAACTTATTTTTACAGTTTGGCATTTGACACTATGTGAGAGCTTCTTCCATGTATTGATTTATTGTTTTTCTATTGACCGGTTTTATTATTGATACAGCACTTTGTTAAACACGTGGTGTTTTTTAAAAAGTGCTTTATAAATAAACGTCGACTTTGACGTGCGTGTTGTCAAACTACGCCTGTTATGGGCGTTCTTGATGCTTGACTGTGAAAGTTGTTACCCCTAAACCTTTGGTTTAAATGCATAGTAAGTGGTTTTGATGGACGTAACTAAACATCTCAATCGTCCAACCTGGTTTGCATTGCAAAACTATTATGTCAAACCTGTTAGCCTATGTTGTATTACAACATCACCCAACTTTGTTTTTGCTCAGATTAACCTCAGCAGCAGGTTAGAAGACAAAGGGCGCAGAAATCACCTGTGCCGAACACGAGCTGGGCTGCTTTAATGGTTTTAGAAACGATTACATGCATTCTAATAGAGCGCATTAACATGCATGCGTTTGAAACAATGGCTTTCCTCATTGTTTCTCCGTTCTTCATTAATGCCGCAATTCAATGCAAAATGATTGACTGCCAAGTTTTGTGAACATCAAAGAACCTTTTTAAAATCATTTCCCCCTAACCAAAAACCCCATTAAATTAACATGCCTATTGAATCTTTGGCCCAATAAGTTGCTTAATGAATTGTGATGGTGATTGACAGCAGACGGGGCCTCGTATTAATATCAGAATTAGAAATATTGTGTGTGTGTGTTGGTTTCAGAGGTAGTGAGTGGTATGAGTGAGATCTCCAGTGCTCTTCATGCCCTGTTAATAGCCAGGCCTGCTTTGATGTAGCAGTGTGGGGCGAGGTGGCTCTTTCTTTGCATCACTTGTGGCATGCAAATCCAGCCAGCATTTTATCTCCTTACCTGCTCGAGGGCTGACTGGATTTGCTCAGGCGCCCTTTACGCACTTAGTTGTAGTATGAGACTATCAGAAATGCTTGGGAAGCATGTGTGTCCATTATTTTCAATTGATGAATTTTTTTGTTTATTTACCCTATGGCATTCCATGACTGAATATGAATAGTGTGAACACCAAGTATGATCACTGTACCAACATTTATGCTGTTTTGCAACAATGAGCAAAGCAACTATGGAAATCAAATTGAACTCAATGTAACTTTGAATGTTTGTAATGCTCCGTTTTCTTTTCAAATGAAGAATGCATGTTTACAGATAAAATGTCGAATGGTAACTCAATGCTTATTTGAATATTAAAAGTATGCCATTAACATTCGGAGATAAACTTTGGTCCATCACCTGTCAAACATATTGTTGTGGACTCCCGAGCTCGGCTGTGGTTAAAGCATCCCATATGCGATCTTCCTCTTATGCATTTGGTTGGTTAAAAATGCATTTGTTGTCTTGCGCTAACCCAGAGGAAGCACATCTGATCACCCTCTTGACCTTGAGATGAATGGCCTTCCAAACCAGTCCCTGGTGCGCATTACCATTTAAATGGCCCAAGGAGAAGGTTAGGTCAGTTTATTTGATGTTGAAATGCAAACAGAGATCAAAGGAGAGATCTCACCGTGGCCTATATTTACAGTAGTCGGTCCTGGATTGGTGTGTTAGGTGGCAGACGTGGAGCGTATCGTCTGTGTGTATGTGTTAGATGAGCGAGTTGTGTAGGAGAGAAGAGCACATTGTCTATTTGTTCTGCCGGGTGCTCGTGGATAGATAGCTCATTAACTATTGTGGCCCGGTACAATGGCCAAGAGCGCCGTGTACATGGGTACAACAAGTCCGGCACAATACCTGTAAACACCCAGCGGCTTAATTGAAAGTGGCCTCCAGGATCACCGGGCTGTCATAACAATAATAGGTGCATAATATCAAAATTGCAGTGGCTTGTATGGTGGAGAGTACATGTGTGATTGTGGTTCTCAGGTTTTATTTTCCATCTAATGGTCTTTGGAGTTGTGATTTAGAGCAGCTGTTTTAAGAGGCACATATTGCTGAAACCTCGTATCTCCATATTTTGTGATTTCTATTTTTTTTACCTAAATCATTATTAGTTATACTAATATACGTTATGTTTATTACTGGGTTTTGCAAATATCTAACCAATAAAAAAGGGTTGAAAAGTGCTTGTCAATTTTGGCGACACAATATTTAAAAAGTATAGTTTTTCATTTCCTACAAAATAGCGAATTTGGACATCCAAGGTTTCGAAAGGGCAGCGACGATATGTTACACTTGTTTAATTTTTGTTTGGGATATTCCATAATCTTTTTCCCTTTTATGTTTTCCACTTATGTCTCTAAATGGTACAAGCCTGCATCTCATTCAGCTGACCTCCAGTCATCACCTGAGACAGGGCACTAAGATTTAAAAGAAGAGGCCAGAATTCTTCATGGGTGACTGCATGTGGTATAACAATGATCCAGTCAGATAAAACACTTTCTGTGTGAATGCTGCAAATTTATTAGTTAACTGTCTGCTGGTAGGGTCCTGTTACACTAGTCTGTATGATGGTGGTGCCCCTATGATAAGAATTCCTCTAACCTTTGTTTCCTAAGTAGTAGGGTTTGGGGCTTTAAGAGATATCTCAGCTCTTCCAATGCTGCATTTGAAAAAGCATTTTTGGTTTGGCTTAGATAATCGAACCCTGCTTATGTTAGTTTATTTTTGCTTTTTGGAAAGATGACTAAAAAGTTAAGGGGATGAAAATTCTTTCATCGTTTACCATTTAACATTCTTTAAAATATCTTTGTTTGTCTTCTGCGATAAGCGTTACCCTTTAACAAGAGTTATTTTAAAGGATGTTGGTAACCGAACAACCATTGGTAACCCAATGAGTAGCATTAGTTTTGTGTCCATACAATAGTACCACCGCCGTTGTTCAGTTACCAACGTTCTTCATCTTTGTTTGTCTTCTGCGGAAGAAAGAGTCATACAGGTTCAAAATGACAATAAATGATGAAAGAACTTTCATTTTAGGGTATACTATCCCTTTAAATACAGTATACGTTTTTCACCCGTTTTTTTATGGTTGGTCGAAGTTTAGAGTATGTAAGACAGCAGGTGCTTCCAGCTGAGAAGATGAAAACCCCCCGTCACAGTCTTTTCTTTCATGACTTACTAGTAAGGTCTTGCTAGCTCTTCTGAGGAGTTCATTCGTAAACACCCTTGGTGACATCTGCCACCTGTTCTGTAGGGGGTTTTGCGTTACAGTGGCCTTGTTGCTGGTTTCTGGGTCGTCCGGCTAAGATGACCCGGGGTGAAAAGGCTGCTCAGAGATCTTCACAGGTCATAACCACAGGCAGTGGTAAACTGAGGCAGGTCTTTGGCTCAGCAGTGCCACCTCACATTTAAGCAAGTCCCTGTGATAGACCTCACTACTTGGTTTGCAAGTTATTGGGTCTGAATGGTACTAATACGCTGGGCTGGTTGATGCGGGTTGGAACTCTGGTGTCCTATTAAGCGTAGCCGGGAGAATCATATCGGGTTAGAAGTTTAGGCTCTGAGTATGGACTGGCCTGAAGCGATATGATCTGAAGGACTTCTCTATAGTGACTCAACACTTGAATGAAAATTATCAGAATAATAGACAGAGTGTGAGATGTCTTTAACACTCTGCGCATAGAAGGTTATGAAAAACTTGGCTTTTTGTTTAGATTCGGTGCATAATCATATTGTGCATATTATTTGACAGGCAATGGTTTTGAGGTTAAATGTGGATCTTTACAGCTACTTTAACAATCCTTCATTTTATTTCTGTATTTTTTAGACAAGGTACTGTGGGCAAAGCTGCAATCTCCATGTGACAGGTCTATCATAAGTTACTTAAGTAATGAAATATATACAGTTTTTATAGAAATAAACATTTTGCCCTAACCATGTGCAGTCTTGCCTTGTATAAAGATCCAAACTAAAACTGGTGTCTTATTCAGTTATGTCCTCAGGACATGTCCCCTTCAGGCCCCTTTTTGAGGTTTCGCCTCACAATGTTAATTGGCTCTTCTCTCACACCAGGTTGATTGGACATGACACTTAGTGCTGGGCGAGAGCTCCAAAAACTCACTGGAGCAAAGAGAGGGGAAAACCGCCACAATTAAATTACTGACCAGTAAATTTGGTAATTATGGTCCATTAGCCCAAGCACAGAGAGGTGTGAAGACGATCGCAAGCCACACGCCTCAAATGAGTCTCTTGACACTTTGACCTAGATTACCCAGAGGAGGTGTTTAATATGCAGACAATGGCAGACGGGCCCTCTAAAAGCTCAACTGGTATTAAACATTTAAAAAAATGTTAAAGTATAAAATATATTTTTTATAAAATTAGATTGACACATTCAGCATATTTTAGCATACATTACACTTTATCTAAACACAAATGTATTTATACAATTAATGTTAATGAGATGCACTTTAGATCATGTTGATCTAGGCATGTTTACATTTTTGTGCTTTCGGCAAACGGTTTTATCCAAAGTGACTTAAAGGGACAGTTCACCCAAAATTAAAAATTAATTTACTCACCATGAGTAGTATATGGAAGAATGGTTAACCAAATAATTCTTGGCCACCATTGATTACCATAGTAGAAAAAATGACAATGGTAGTCAAAAGTGTCCCAGAACGGTTTGCTTTCCTACATTCTTCAAAATATCTTCTTTTGTGTTCAACAGAACAAAGACATTTATGAAGCAATTTTACTGTGGTAGTCAATGGTGCCAAGAACTGTTTGGTTACAAGCATTCTTCCAAATAGCTTTCTCTGCGTTCATCAGAATAAAACAGATTTTTACAGATTTGGAACAACTCGAGGGTGAGTAAATAAAGACAAAACTTTTATTTTTGGTGAGCTGTCCCTTTAAACAAGTGCATTTGACTCTTTTTATTTAACTCGGCCTGCATAACTTTTGCTCTGCTCAGCCACCATCAAAGCTTTGACAACAAATTACATTTTCTGAAATGTAATGAAATGGTTTAGATCTTTTTAAGTAGACCTTTTTTCCTGACCCTCATCCTCCCACTGTCACTTGTTTGTTATGTCCTGTCCGTGAGTTGAACCTTGTAGGAACAAACCAGGTCATATCATCTTGCGATCTAGAGGAGTAGAAAGATGGATATTCTCACATAAGGTCATGTACATCACACCAGCACTTTAGAAACTGTTGTGTGGCGTGCTCTTTTGTTCTGCTCGTGGCGTCCACCTCTTCCGTAAAAAACTCAAGCAGTTTGGGAGCAATATATCAATTAAAAAGCTCCTTTTCCCCTTTTGGAGGGGCAGGGGTGCAGGTCCAAATATTTACATTAGGGCACATCAGCTTGATGGCTGTGTGGCGGAGCGGAGAGAAGGGCAATTTGGTGCAGCAGAGAGGCCATTAACGGAGTTAAATGTCTTGAAAGAATCTGGACCAGACAGCTTTCCACACAGGACCACTCGACCGCAACCGCAGAGCTGGATAAATACCTTTGCTGTGCAGTAAATACAGTCACGGATAGAGACTTCAGATCAGGTTGCAAATTAGTTTGTTAACGAGGAAACGTTTTCAAGGATTTGCAGGAAATTATCTTGTTTTGTGTGTGAAGATTTGTATGGAGTGCAAAATTGTGAGAAAAACAGAGACCAGCTCAATGCTCTAAATGACTGTGAATGCAATGTGCAAATATGTAATATATAAATGTAATATATACATTTTTTGTATCTTTATTTAATAACTTAAATGTAAAGAAATGTTAAGATGGATAGAAAAAAGACAATGCAGATTTTTTTTATTCACAAGCTGTGAATTGGTGCCACTAGTTTGAGGCCTTGGACCTTTCTAAAGTATGCTGGTATGTTTTGTACCAATACTTTCTAGTGGGCAAGGCTACATTTTTGTTCATTCACAATGTCATGTGCTTTTTGGCAGACCAAGATGTTTGGGAAACAAAATGTTTGAAATAAAATTAAATGGCAAATTATGAGAAGTTCAGGAAAAGTCTTTATTTGTTCTCCATGTATAAAAGGGATAGTTCACCCAAATATGAAAATTACTTGCCCTCAAGTTCTTCCAAACCTGTATAAATGTATTTGTTTGGTTAAACACAAAGATAGATATTTGGAAGAATATTAGCAACTGAGATTTCTGGGGCACCATTAACTTACACTATTTTAATGGTAGTCAGTGGTGCCCCAGAAATCTCAGTGGCTGACATTCTTTCAAATATCTTCCTTTGTGTTGAACAGAACAAAGGCATTTATACACATACAAGTAATTCATGATAGAATTTTCATTTTTTTAGTTTTAGTGAACTGTCCAGTTTGGATATTAATTGTAAATACTATGCCTGTTGATTATTTTGATTTAATTATTTTGTTTTTGATATCTGACAAATGTAGTTTTTTTAAAGTCTATTTTTATTTTCACATTTGTATTTTCCAAACCATTGTATGATCTTCAAGGTAGAGAGCCAGCCTCAAGTCGACATTATGTAGATTGCAATAGTCATTTTGATGTACAGTACAATGCAGGTACTAAATTTGTTCTACACACGAGTCAACATGAGGTGAAACATATTAGTCATAGTCTGGACTATCTATGCCATCAAAACTTTTTATAGTTTTATATTTTATATTACAAGTCAGATTATTTTAAGCACAATCACAGCTGTATTAACTTAAATAATCAAGAAAACATCACAGTTATGTTAGTAATGAGTTTGTTAATTGAAACACAATGCTGTTAGAGTTTTCCCTATAGTAGACAAAATTGACGAAGGAATGCCGTCTCTGGGCTTAAGGTCTTGTTGAATGCAAATGTAAATCTATATTATTTTAAAGAAATGTTTTCTTTATTAATAAGTGCAAGGAATAACTTCACAAACCCTTTTGAGGTGCTTTCTAATGATCTTTCTCTGCTCCAGGAACTTTGCTTTCTCCTCTGCCGTCCACTGTTGGTCGGTCTCTTCTGCGTATCTCTCACTGGGTATTGTACGCTCTGCTGCGTTGGCTTTAGTTTTTTATTTTCCGTTTGTAGTTTTGTAGGCCCAGCTTGAGATGAATGCGCAAGCAGAGACAGAACATTGGCCTGGAGTGACTCTGAGAACAGTTAGCCCATTACGGATGCTCCGCATTAGAGAGATTACTGTTTATTTCTCTTCTATCCTTGTGACAACTGCCCTCTTGTGAGATTATGAACGCTGCGCGCTTTCCCCCCAGGTTGGTTCTCTGGTTTGTGAGGTGAGAACAGAGCGTGAGTGGAGGATAAAATATGCTCTTCGTTAACCTCATTAGATAAGCCGTGACCTGGGTGGGCAGATCTGACCCTTGGGGCACAAACAATAACACACAATGACTGCTTATCTTATAGGTAGGGTGTAGCATAAAATCGAAAATGATGTATTTAAATGGATATAATATTTATGTCATTTTTGGAGGATTGCATGGATAGGCCACCATTTGCTAAAATCTGACCTTATTTTAAGTTCGCTAATAAAACGGATTAAAAAGCTACAATGATGAATCGCTAAGACATCGCTGTCATCTAGTCAAATCAAGTCAATTATCGTGATGAGACGCAGGTTGTAATGCTGGTTAAAGTTGGTTCGGTTGCACACGCTGACTCCTACTTTAATAAGCACCCTTGAGGAATGCGTAATTGAATTTCCAATTATCGTAACAAAAATATTCTTGCATAAAAACGGACAGCAGCAGAGAATATTCTGTTTTATTCTGCCT
Organism: Triplophysa rosa; assembly: GCF_024868665.1. Lineage (NCBI taxonomy): Eukaryota > Metazoa > Chordata > Actinopteri > Cypriniformes > Nemacheilidae > Triplophysa > Triplophysa rosa. The sequence continues at coordinate 23,483,038 of NC_079897.1, read as the reverse complement.
GATTTGGTAATTTAAGGAGGTCAGGACGTATATTTGCGTAGCCTTGAGCTATTGTACTAAGTCTGCATGAAAGCAGAAAGGGTTATGAATTCTTTTTTTCTCACACAAGGGATGCACGTATTCTGCTGTGTCCTGGCAATAATCTCCCTTCAGGTAACACAAGCGCATGGCCTTTTGAATACCTCGGGAATTGTCTAATTTTTAGAAGACTGTCTTTATTAGTGCATTTGGTGCCAGAACAAATTTAGGAAATAAGCTGTCATTAAATCATGCATGTTTCAAAGAGCACACAAGGAGGTATGCGAACAATATGTTGAGCAGCCATTTCAGTTTGCACTTTGTTTTGAAAAATCGGCAAGATTAAAATGTGTATACATAGTTGACATTGACTTTCTTAGTGCTGAATGCAAGAAGAGAGCAGGAGAAAAGAGTTTCAGGCATATTGAGTTTGTAATTGAGTTTAATATTTTTTCCTTGCATTTAATTGCGTTTATCTAATTCATCAATGGATTTAAGAGAAAGTCAATTGCAGGAGGAGATGTAGTGGTTTTATCAAAACGTATTATAGTCTGTTATTTTGACATTTTAATGTTTGCGCTTAAAGCGGCAGTCCGTAGGATTGGCCTCTTTGTCGCCATCTCAGTTTGTAATTGCTACTGCAGGTGATGTGCAAAGCACAGATAATACTAATCCCGGGCGAATAGGGCTTAAATTACATTTATCATAATGAACATGAGAGAAAGAACAACCGATGAAACTGTACCCGTCTATATTAACACAACAAGTGCGCTACGGTTTTTGTGTTATCTATTGAAATATTAAAAATTTGTCTTACCTGTTCAGAAGAAATAAAGCGATGTCTGCATCCATTTACAATCCTTTCAGATCGCCACCTTTGAAATGCCTTGCCAATATTAATTTTCGCACGAGTCTGATCACATTCCCTGTTTCTTTGTCAACCGTCTTCAGTTCGTTCTTTCTTGTTTTTCACAAATGATGAATCCCCATATGTCAACACTGTTTGGCGTTTAACAGTAAAAGTACTAAACGCCACCATAAATAATACTAAACGTTGTATGAAATCCTACCCAACAGTTGTGAGTACACGCTACAAACCGCCTGTCACTCTGTCACGACTGTGGCAGAAGAGAAGAACCCAAGCGCAGGCAGGCAGAGAAGGGGTTAAACACAAGACTTTATTATAAAAAAACAGAAACAAATACCCTCGATGGGGGAAAAACGAAACTAAGAAATCTGTATAATCAAAACAAAGACTTCCCACGTGGGGGCAAAATGAAAAGACAGAAACAACAAAAACCTAACTAGAAAACCACGACCAAAAACATATTAGGGGAAAAACACGGGCAAGGCAAAGTACTCACGTAACATGACAAACAAACCGGGTAAACAGCACATCCACATGTAATCCACCAACACAAGACAAAGAAACAAGAGGGTACAAACGAGGGATAATTAAAACAGGGCAGGTGTGGAACATCAAACACTCAGGGAAGGATAACAAGGAAACGAGATGGCGGGAAACAGAGACGAGACACTGGAGAGAACGTATATTATTGTCAAAAGGACAACAATATGTTTCTCTCCACACATAACCAAAGGCTTTGCCATGGCTCTGCTACAGGACCAAGAAAAACATGACTTAAATGAAGCAGAGCCATGACACACTCGCAGCATACACGCGCTGGCTAGCAGCCGGATCCTCTTCGTTCTGTGTACGAATGTGACGAAATGACACACAGACGAAAGACACCAAATAAGGATCTCCGGAAAAGTCGACCCGACAGGGCAAATTACAAACCATCATTACAAGCTTTCCGTGGTGAATCTAGCAAGGGTAGTGACACAGTTTTAAACACCGTGCTTTCATGTACTTGCTCAATAATTGTTTCTAGCTCATTTTTACTCCAAAAAACTTGCGGATTGCCGCTTTAAGTATAAAAAACTATTTTGAAGAACTTTGGCTGTGGACAAATATGAATATGAAATGAATATTACATTTTAACCTATTCATAGGTTGTTTTAACAATGCATCTTTATAGACGGTTTCATACAACAATATAAACAAATGTTGCTACTTATGCGCACCTTTGTGACCCCAACTTCCGGTAAACATTCACAATCAATATAGTGCCTGTAGATCTTTTCTGATAACAATCAAAAGAAACCGAGGAGAACAGTTACTTGGCTAAACTTGTATCTTCAATATTTTGAATTAAGACTCCGGGTCACACTTTATATTAAGGTCCAATTCTCTGTATTAATAAACCATTAACTAGAACATTTGCCTCTGTAAACTCCTAATTTGTTGCTTATTAGTAGTTAGTAAGGTAGTTGTTAGGTTTAGGTATTGGGTAGGATTGAGGAAGTAGAATATGGTCATGTTGAATATGTGCTTTATAAGTACTAATAAACAGCCAATATGCTAATAATATAGGTATGCTAATAAGCAACTAGTTAATAGTGAGAATTGGTCCCGTATACTAAAGTGTTACCAGACTCCGATACCAAGCTAAACCGCTAGAAGTCAATGTACCATACGGTTTGTTTAAATGCATCAAAACTACAGGACCCATTCAACAAATTGTTTATTTAATAAAATGAACATACAACAAAATTCAACAAATCGTTCATTCAATACATTTATTATGCAGTAAAAAATCATATAAATTAATATTAACATAAATTAAATAAAATATAAGTAGTTATATTATTAGACTCTAGCCAAACACAAAACCAGAAGTTAACTGGGGGTCAGGCACTCGTGTCCGATGAAACGGGCTATTATTGCAGCGTATGAAGTGCTTGAAGAGGATTTGTAGTTATCCGTGTAAACAATCAGATTAATTCATTAGAGCCTGGACTTAGTAAACGTAATGCGCACGATGTAAGAACTAGAAAGAACAAGCCAGATTGCCTGCACCCTGTCTTCACAGATCCTGTCACTGCCAATAGATCCAAAGCTTCTCGCCCTAAGAAGCAGCCCAGCCAAGAGGGCGAAAGTGTGCACAAATCCGCCCACCAAACCGCAGGCTTTTCTTTCGGATTCGACGTGTTACCCCGCCCTCTCACCTTAGGCCATGTGTCCAGGCTGTACATGACAGTTTCCAACATCCCCTGCCAAAAACGGTTCCCGAATGCATCCTGATCTTTATGGCTATCAGCCTCCTGACCTCTAAATTCTGTGTCTGCCGCTTTTTTAATCCCAGCATGTCAACAGTTTTTTTTACTGCGCTCAATTTTTGAGGTTCGTTTGTGTATCTGCATGTGTCTGTTCGTTTCCACTCGGTGAACATGCTTGTACAGATGCATTCGGTCCCCTTGATAAAATAAAACGAAGAATAGGGTCTTGTCATTCCACCGTAGCGTAATCAAGAGTTACATAGAGAAGAGTAACACGGCGGCACGGACCTCCCTGATCATTCTAATGAGGACCCCTGGCGATGCAGTCAGCGAAGTATAATTGACTTGTTCGTCTCTTATTTTCATAACTAGACACTCCCTGACCCAGAGCACATTTAGTTTGCTATGAGAGATGTCAGAAAGCATTGGAAGTTTCCTCCGCACGGCCATTAAATCTGAAGGCATGCCACCCTGTCTCCGGCCAGGCTGCGCCGTCATTGGCTGGCCATCTCATAATGCAGATGCAAAATGTAAATAAATGATTTCCAGATTGGCTCCCTTGCTCATACACAGCCTTCCTGTGTTCCAACCAGAGACTGTAAAAAACAAAACAGAACCCAGTCGGCCTATTGCTTTGGGAAAAAATTTGATATATAAATAATAAAATGGCAGCTATGCCCCCCGACGTGAAAACCTGGTGAAGCGCGTGGATGTCATTGTTGTTACAACAAGGCCTGCCGTCTATCTTTCAGGACCAATTGAAATCAAATTACATTAGCCGCAGATTTTCGTGGAGGTAAGGGTTAGCCAGTGAGGGTAAGTCCTGGATCTCTGTCCCTGCTAGCAGATATGAAACAGAACAGCTGTAGATATCAATGCCCCTGCGCAATTCTCCACTGGCCGTGTCTGCTGCGATTTCAGGCGCTGTCGCATTCATTGCTATGAAGGCCGGTAATAGGATGCATCTGGTATTGAGAAGATTGAATCAGATCATTATGGCTTAGATAATCCTACCATTGGCACTTTTTAAAATATCCCAAAGTAATTTACTGCTTTGCAAGTATTCTACATCATGTTCTGTCTCATGGAACACACAGAGTCCCAGAAAATATTACCTGTAATAGGCTTTTGCATCCTATGTGTGAGAAACAGCCTGTTTTCTCGCTTTTCTTATCGCTTTCTTCCACTCTGCTTCTTTTAATGAGATGATTTTGTCCTTCATGTGCTTCCATTGAACTTTTATTTTGTGGTCAGCCTTTTTTTTTTGCTCATGGCACGGCGACTGAGCTGCAGGGACGTCATTAAAGTAACGCCTACAGGCTCTAGTAGTTGCAGGGATATAATATGGTGGGTTTATAGTCTTTATTCCACAAAAGAAAAATAATAATAATTTACAAGTTCTATTATTTGGAACCATCCCTTTAAGAAATTGTTAAAAATGGGTGATGATAATGTGCTGCCATAATCAGTTAAAGGACCAATGTGGAGATTTTAGCTGCATCTAGCTGTGAGGTTCCAACCAACGGCTCACTCCACCACCCGCCCCTCCTTTTCGGTGCACTACGGCGGCTGACACAGGACAAAGATGCTGTCACATTTTCGCTTCTTTTCCGAAGGAGATAACGTATTTATGAAACGCGTTCTGTAGAGCAGTTTGTCCATTTAGGGCTACTGTAGAAACAACATGGCAAATTCCATGCGGTGTATGTAGATATAAATAGCTCGTTCTATGTTAATAAAAACATAATGTTTCATTATGTAAGTCAGTGGTTCTCAACTCTTGCCTGTGAGATCCATTTTCCTGCCGAGTTTAGTCCCAACTATGATATAAAACACCTGAACAAGCTAATCAGCGTCTTTAGGAATAGTTCAACTTAATGCGGTGCTGCGCAAATCTATCAGCGCATGACATTTAAGTACCGCGATATCGATTCAAGTGCAGATTGTTCGATACGCATTTGAATCGCTCTTGCGGTACTTTAATGCGATATGTCAAACAATCTGCGCAGCCCAACATTAAGTTGAACGCGTCTGTTCCTGAAGTCACTGATTAACCTCTTCAGGTGTTTTATCAGAGTTGGGGCTAAACTCGGCAGGAAAATGGATCTCGCAGACCAGAGTTGAGAACCACTGATGTAAGGTCTTTATACACCTCTGAAGACCTAGTTATATATATTATATTGCATTTCTCTCAATAGATCCTTCTAAATGTTATACACTGCACCTTTAATTCTCCCCTAAATATCATTAGCTGGCATGTGTAAGGCATTTTCTCAATTCTCTTCTCTCAAGGTTTTGGCCTTGACACAGACTAGCAGTACAGGTCACTCCCTGCCTTGTTTCACCAGCACTTCTCGGTGGCTCATTTATGATGTCCTTGAAACTGAGTAATACGAGTTGGTATTAACTGGGAATTTAGAGCAGTTCGCTATTGCAAATCAAGAATGCTTCTTTCAGTGTTAAATTTGCATGTGATATGTTCTCGGGAAATAGTTACAATTTTACTTTTCAGTTCTCCTGAAAGAGCGTGACATTTGTAAAGGTATGATTTCGGGAAAGGGGTTTGCATAATTGAAAAATAAATACAATATTAACATGTTGATAAATGACTCAAAATCTATAAGATAACTTAAAGGTCCAGTGTATGAAAGTTAGCGGAATCTAGCGGTGAGGTTGTGAATTGCAACCAACGGCTCACTCCACCCCTTCCTTTCGAAGTACTACGGTGGCTGACACAGAACTAAGTGGGCAATCACACAGAACGCGCTTTTTCTGTTTGAAAACGCTGCACACTGCACTGCCTTTTTTGTTGACTTTTGATAAGAGCAGCATGCAACCACCGAAACAGCTGCCCTGCTAGTCAAGGATTATCTCTAGTTGCTGTTAAAGGCGGGGTGTCCAATTTCTCTTAGCCGTTGTTGATGTTCAAATCACCAAAACAAACACAAATCACCCCTAACCCCCTCCTTTCGCTTTCGTCAGCGCTCTGCTCGGCTAATGTCCGTCCTGTGCACTGTGCGCCTTACTGCTGATTGGCTACAAGGTTGTTTTGGTACTCGGCCCGACTCAGTTGTCTAAAGCATAATTCGGAAATCGGTTACCCCGCCTTAAACTGTTATATTAGCAGAAACTAAAACGGGTACAAGCTAACGGCGCTTGCTCTGACCTTGCTTGGTTAACTTGCGTCAGCCAGCACAAGTTTCTCCCTCTTTATTGCACTCTCTGGACATTTCAAGCCATTGTATAGTGCTGTCACCACAACGAAAGGCACGCCTCTCCTTTCATTAGATTGGACAATGGGAAAAAAGGAGTCAACCACTTTTCTGCTCCGAGTTGACTTTCTTCAACTTCCGGTGCTCAGCGCTCTCCGCCAAAAACACGAGGCGCCCGGCGCGCATAAGCCGCGATCAAAACACTTTCTGCCAACTGAAAACAATTTTAAAAAGGCGCGTCTAACAGCAAAAAAATGCGTTCTGTCTAATCGGCCCCTAAGATGTTATCACGTTTTTGCTTCTTTGAGCTAACATATACTGTATGAAACGTGCTCTGTAGAGCAGTTTGTCCGTTTAGGGCTACTGTAGAAACAACATGGCGAATTCTATGCAAGGGCACCCGCTGTTTATGTAGATAGAAATAGCTCATTCTAAGGTAATAAAAACATAACGTTTCATTGTGTGAACTCTTTATATACCTCTGAAGACATAGTTCTGTATTTTATATTGCATTTCTCTCACTAGATCCTCCAAAAAATTACAAGTAGTTCACCGGACAAATGTGCACAGATTTAGTGTAAATATTTTGCATGAAATATAATTAATTACAATATTATAATTAATTACAAAAATATATCGTATAGGTTACATATCTTGGTTATTTAAAAAAAAAATTTTTAGAAATGTGAAATGGGATGCAAAAACATAACAATAAACATGCATTACACATAGGCCTACATTATTTGACGTCTGAATACCTGTTCTGGTAACTTCAAAAATTTAGTAGCCAAACTGGCAAGACAGTGAAAAACCCTGCTGGCATACAAAGGGACGGATAATCAAGACTCAGTTATTGAGAAAACAGACAAACGTATGAGAACCTTTGAAAGGGCTACACTGGAAAGCAGGGAGGTGTCATTTTCAACAGTATGAATCCCATTGCATGCTCACGAGGGCCCGGCACACAAAGGAGATGGCTGACAAAGGCAGCTCCTCGCTATGTAAGCCCAACCAAAAAGCATGCAGCTAATAGGATAGTCATTCACATGCTGAGAATAATAGGGATTTCTCTTCTCTGGCCAGGTTAAAACACAGGCTCATGCTCTAACAATCATTGTCTACTTGCAGGGATTATAGAGGCCGGCCCACCTATTATTAAGGGGTGTGGTCCAGTTATAATCATCCCTAATTTTCCTCTTGTTCCATTGGTTTGTCCTCGCTCATTTTAGTCGGTCGTCTCTCTCGCTGCTGTGCTAACACGCTCTAAATGGGTGTCGCTAACATGTGCTGTCAATCAATGGCCCTTGAGGGTGAAGCGGTTTGAGTTGTCGAGGGCACTCAGTGGTTCACTTTTGTTCAGGCCTGCCAGTCACTGCTTACATCCCATTGCAGGTGGATGATGCGACGCAGCTCTGGGAAGCTAGCAGACGCATGTGTTTCTCATGCAGATTTAAGCAGGACGGTTCAGATGAGGTTTAAGAAGGAAAAGCTTCTTTTTTTTGACCCTGGTGTTGACCCAAGGTTGTTTTGTTTTGTTTGTGTAATTGTGTGTGGGTGTACAGGCTTGGCTTATAAATAGGGTTAGGCTCATAAATGAAACATGTAAAGAAAGCTTTAGGATATTTAAGTAAAACAATTATCAAATCTATTAAATCAGCTAAAACCTTTATTTTCTTCATAGGAATATAATTCATCTAATATAGAAATATATTAGGGATGCACCAAAATGTACATTTTGGCTGATAACAATAACTGATCATTCTTTAACATTGGAAGCTAACCACCGATATGTTGGCAGATATACAGTATCTCAATATTAATGTATGTTTTTTGGAGCCTGAAACAAAAGGCAAACGTGGACATGCTTTTATTTTAAAACATAGACTACGTAGAACAAGGTAACAATGAGTTCTCTTTTTCCCTGAAAAATCAAACCTACTTTACAAGCCTACTTTACATTAGTTAAAGATTCTTAACCTTTTAAACTTCAGGTATGGTGTTTATTTAATCTACTGTACATCAACAATGTTTTGCTAATAACAGTAAGTGAATGATCACGACAGAAAGACAGTACTGTACTGGAATTTAACTGTGAGCAGTGTTCACCAGAAGTTGTTTAACCAGAGGAAATGATTCCTAATTTATTGGTTTTATTATATCGGCCTGATTTTATTATCGGCCGATACCGATATGGCCGATGATATATCATGCATCTCTAATATTATGACTTCTTGTCCTAAACTGGACACAAAATGAATGGTTTTATATTAAAATACTTAACTTTTAAAGCTTCACAAAGCACATATATCCGTCATTAAAGTAAATATGTGAAAATGCAAATATGTGTTCTTCTTCCTTGTATGTTTCTTGTATGTCTCAAGAATAGTTGTCAAGTCACCGTATTTGAAATTGATATCGTTTTTTTATTTAATAGTATTGCTAAATAAACTCAAAATATGATGAATTTTTAGAATATCATTTTCAGAATATCATTCAAGAAATCTGAGAAATGTGCCCTCCAATATAGTAAAACAAACATGCGTGTTTTGTAGAGCTAGACAGGGAATCAGGTGCGTTTCTGTAGATGCTGTTCTGCCTCCTGAGTGAAAATGCCTTTTTTAAGTCTTCTGTTTGTTTCTTTTATGTTTTGTTAAAAACAACTTTACATACACAGTCATACAAACGCGGCATGTAACACAAGGCCATGATTTTAGCTCTTCCAGATCTTTCTGAAAGATGTGTGTGTGTGTGTGGAAGGTCATCAGTTTGATTTAAGAAACGCATAAAAAACATTTGCTTTTCTACAGACTAGCCTGTTGTCCACGATTGTGCTCAACATTTCAGAATTTTCTACTGCGCATTCTCTCTGAATTCTTAAGACGTTTTCAATTCGCACTAGAAACCACATTACCCGTCACCTCTCATCAAACTATTCACAAGACCAGTCTAAGCATGTGGCCGAATAAGAAAAACCCGTTTCGCCCGTTTGCTCGTAGGTTTTTAAGGGTTATATAAATTCGGCTTATTTTACCATTCATTAAAGCATTCACGTTTGAATACGTCTTAAGATGAAGAGATGACTAGAAGTGAATTGGATGGAAGAGCTGAAAGGCTCTGTGCACTGGTGTCCCCGAGCTGAAGAAACATTTATCTCCTAATAATCGTGTTTGCATACCTCACGCAATCAAATTCACCGTGCATGAGCTCCAGCTTTATCTTCTTTACAATTATTCACCAACAGCAATTACATCGATGGCCGTCTGTTGAATAGATCCATCTGAAGCGGGGTTTTGAACCCGAGCCATGGTGTGTACACTTTCTCATGGTGTGCAATGGTTGGTGCGGAGCTCCTGCGAGGCAGGATCACCTTGTGTTTATATGGAGATGTAGGCGACGCTAGGCCAACACAATAGAGCCTTTTCTGGTGGAGTGTGTGAGCACGATTGAGCGCTCGGTGTGTGAAATTCTCTTTGGTTCGACCGTTTGCGCCGGCGTGTGTGCGGGCGAGAGCGGGCGCGTGTGGAACATGTGGTGGTGTTCTCAGCCGAACAGCGGGGCCTTAATGAGGACTAGCCCTAGATGGCAGCTGGTAAAGTCCAGCCGCAGAATAGGTGGCTCTCCGTGCCCCTTTATGCACGCACAAAGGAATGCTAATGAACCGCCCTGCTGAGTGGGGAATGGGAACCGGCCCACATGTCGCACACACACACACACGCATATACACACTTTTTCTTAGAGGCCTTTTCACCGTAACTTTCCACCATTTACAATACACGAGGGAGACAAGTCTTATTGCAGATTCACTCAAGTGTGTATGTGTTTAAAAGCTACCTGCTTCTGGGATGGGTTGTGCTGTGTGTGGTCATACATGAACTCTCAGGTGTGGTCTGGTCTCTTGAACGTTATAGTGTGGGAGGAGTGGCTTGAGTTTGAGGACCTCTCTCCTGTAGAGACATAAAGCCGTGCTTTCTAGAGCCCACCTGAGACCTGACCAAACAGACCCTATAGTCTCCCTGCAAAGGCAATCATGCTTCAATTACAAAATTATTCATCTTTTCATTACCCACTGTAATGCACTTCAGAACGCTGCATTTTTAGGAAAAATGGAGCAGCTTTTCATCCCTGCAGTTGTTCAAGTGTGCTTTTGTGTTTCACCTCTTCCTCACTCTTAGGTGTACACATGATGCTTAGATTGCATGTGTATCCGCAGAAAATGCTGTGTGTGCTTGTGCACCATTTACTTTTATTTGATTCAAAGAAATATTTAATCCAAATGTGTATTGGTTAGCCCAGTTAAGATGATAAGGTTTTGACAGTTTGTATTCAATGTTTTGGTAAACTTTACACGTTGTTTTAATTTGTTAACATTACTTATTGCAGTAATGAAATAACAACGAGCGATACTTTAACTGCGTTCATTCATCTTGGTTGATGTTTTGACCTGTACTAATACAGTAAGACTTTACAATAAGGTTGTACTTGTTAGTTAACTAACATAAAATAACAATGAGTAATACTTCTACAGCATTTATTCATCTCAGTTCTTGTTCATTTTAACTTTGCTAAAGTTCTAAAATAACTGTTGACAATAATTAATGCACAATGAACTAACGTGAACAATTGTCTTGTCACAGCATAACTCAATTTAGACCTTTTATCTCTGTATTACGTGATTTAAAAAAAAACATTTTGTCATAAATCAGTAGTCAGCCTTTGTTAGTCACTGGATTATGCAAGTATCTAACAAAAAAGTATTAAGAAGTGCTTGTCAACTTTGACAACACAGTATTTAATCGTTTTAAAAAGTACAGAGTTTTTTGGACATCCAAGGTTTCGGAAAAACAGTGACGATATGCTGAAAAATGATTAATTCATGTTAGCTAATGCATTTATTAATGTTTAAAAAACACTTCCCTATTGTTAAAGTTTGCTATTTGATTTACCAAAAATAATCAATACTTACAAATCTGTAAATTAACATTGGCTAATGAATTAACAATGGACACTAGTGAATATACTGTATGTATAAGAAAACGTTGAAGGAGAGCTTTGCTGACTGTCACAAGGCTGCTGTGAAGGACCGGGTCTCTGAACCTGCCAATTACGTCCTTCTAAATACATTTTTAAAGTGTTTTTGCATGTAGTCATCCTTGCATGTGCTTATTTTGTGCTTCATGGAATGCATGAAACTGTGATATTGTGTACAAAGATCACAAATTTGTGACCCAGCCTGTGAAAACCCAGCTAAAGTCATTTTTTTGTGATTTACAGGTTTCTACATAAAATCATGCTAAATAATGTTAAGAACTCTCTGTGAAAATATAATCTTGATATCTTTAATATTGACTGATTAATGGCATGTTTAAGATTGAAATCATAGTACAATTTGTTGTTGAAATCAAACTTTAATGTTTGTTTTCCAAAAATTTGATTTTGAAACTTTAGCCTGGTTTTCACAGACTGGGGCACAATGTTTGTGACCTAAAAAGTGCAGAATCCTAAAAATAGTTTTTGTTTTATATCATTGTATGACCATGAACTTTACCTTTTAGCTTTAGGGGGAGTCATGGCCTAATGGTTCGAGAGTTGGACTCGTGACCAGAAGGTTGCCTGTTTGATTCTCAGGGCAGGCGGGTAACGACTGAGCAAGGCACCTCATGCCCACTTGCTCCCCGGGCGCTGCAGTGATAGCTGCCCACTGGTCCTGGTGTATGTGTTCACTATTCACGGGATGGTTTAAATGCAGAGGTCACATTTGGCGTATGGGTCACCATATCTGACAAATAGGACACCATGAAGAGTTACAGCTTTTCAATGCCGCCTGTGACTTGTGTGCCCCATGCCCCCTCTAGAATTCGCCTGTCCAGAGAGCTCAACTGGCTATGGCAAGTTCTTCTAAAGCAAACGTCAAAGAGGAAATAGTGTCACTCCAATCTTTCATTCTTCTCAGTCTCAGTTCAGGGCAGTTGTCACGGTAACCCATTAAGTGAAACGATGGTTAAAAATATCAAAGTGTTGCAGCTGTTTTCTTGAGCGTGGAGAGTTTCGTGGGCAGCTCAGAGGGGCACTTTGTGGAAGGAGCCGGAGGGGCTTATTCTCCGAGCGGAAAGTGAGACTTCAATAGTAATTACGCCAAGCACAAATCATAATCGAAAAGGGTCCCGGGGGCCCGTATGGTGCCACTTCTTTCAATCAGCCAGGGTGACTTCAAGAATATCTCCATAATACTTCAAAACAAAAGTCTCATTACAGGTAATTATGGTTTGCCAGTCTCAGAGCAGTGCCTATTGACCCCCCTCCCCACTACTACCCTACCTCTTCCTCCCTTTCTTAGTACTTTCATCCCCTCCATTCTGTACAAGAGGCCAACAGGGTCTGGAGAAGTGAGGCTATTACCTGAGTGTGGTGCATCCAACATCACGGACACCGATGTTCCTCTTCCATTCATCTGGAGTGGCTCACTTTCCTGCAGCAATTACCGGCCATGAGATCAAAACTGGACCATCATGGGGAATTGCGAGCCCTCCGCCAGATAGTTGCGAGCATGTGAATGGACACGCCGGCCGTACTTGGTCATTGAGTGCATTGCCGAAGTGACTCTTGGAGGAAATTGGTAAACTGACTGGCTACACGTGATGAAGCGTCTGTTGGCGATAACTTTCTGGCTATATCTTTATAAGAATGTTTTAAAAACATGTAAAATATACAAAATAGAAATATATTATACAAAATACAATCCCTGTAGACAGTAGGCTAGTATGCATGTTGTGTTTGGTACACACTCTGAGGCTGGTGCAACAGGCAGCCCTGTCATCCGCAGACCATGTCACAATGGAGGCCAGCGGGGCTCGCTGTCATATTACTTAAGACATGTTTAATCATTAGCCTCTTGTCACTATCAGCTGTTTCCTCCGCAACAATTGAGACAAACAACATCGAATGGGACGGGAAAATAAAAGAGGAATGTGAGGGAGAAATAAGAGCGGAGCTTGTGTGCATTGAGGACTTCTTTAGGAGGTAGTAGAAGCTCATTGGCTGGACAGGTGTCTTCTGTTTGGAGACATATGTGGCCTTTTTTGTAGATGTTGCTTATCAGTTTTTAAAAGGATTGTCCTTTGTGTGTTATCCAGGTGACTTCAGGCTCCAGAATTTCTTGATTCTGGATAAATCTTGTTTTTTTTGCATCACATATGTGACCCTAGACCACAAAGCAGTCTTAAGTAGAACGGGAACATTTTTAGTAATAGCCAAAAATACATTGTATGGTCAAAATTATAGATTTTTCTTTTATGCCAAAAATCATTAGCATATTAAGTAAAGATCATGTTCCATAAAGATACTTTGTAAATTTCCTACCGTAAATATACAAAAACTTTGTGAGTGGATGCAGCAAAATCGCGAACAAAAATGGCCGGAGACAAACTTCACACGCTGCTGCCCGCTCTTTGAGAATTATCCACTCAAGTTTGGTTTCTATGTAAAGCTTAAAATTTCTGATTTCGGGTTCATCGCTCCACAACATCGTTACAGCGGTAAGCCAATAGAGAGGGTTAAAATAAAATAAAAAACCTGTTTCTTAGCAACGGCCTGCTAGCGTCTCTGATGGACAACTTTAAAGGCGATTTTCCTAAGATCTTGATTTTTTGCACCCTCAGGTTCCTCAGTTTTAAATAGTTGTATCTCGGCCAGATATTGTCCTATCCTAACAAACCATACATCAATGGAAAGCGTATTTACTGTCAAATGATGTAAAATTCTCAATTTCAAAAAATTCACCTTAAAGACTGGTTTTGTTGTCCAGGGTCACATATATGAGTGTAGAGTGAGGTTTGTTCATTGTCTTATCAGATTTATTTTCACTGAGTGGGATCTTTTTTTTTTCATTCATCACTGCCAAATGCGTTACTGCAAAAAAACTCCTACTCATTTTAATCCAAACTATGTTCATATTTTAGTGGAAAAAAAACCCACGATGTCACACACAGCCTTGAACAGGTCTGTTGTCGTGCGATAAGTGTCATCACATAATGTCATAACGCCTACTCTCAAGTTTTTAAAGTGGTCAAGTATGCCAGAATAGTGAAGCACGTCTATTTTTAGCAAGAACAAATAAGAAAAACATCCCAATAGATGTCTGTTTGCTGTTGTTTATCGTTGAAAAAGAATGTTTGGTTTCACTTATTGGAATAATTGTAGTCTCGATCAACAGATGTCCTTGGGGCACAAAGACGGGTCTCAGAACCATCTGAGAGAGGGTTGTTGTTTTTCTGAAACCTTTGGGTTTGGTAATTAGTTATTATATCGATCAGGTAGTTTTTGTATAATGACAGTGAAGTTTGTTCAGGGTAGAAATTGTACAGTCCATTAGCTGAGAACTAGATATATAAATGATAGACATGCTTTTTGCGTCTCAATTGTTAACTTACACCTGTACTGCAATGCTACAGCCGTACGTTTTGTACCCGGCTCGTCTTGCGCGTCGCAATATATTTCCAGAAAATTACACTGATATACTTTCCTATTCATCATATCAGTTTTATGTGGCATTCTGGTTATCCTATTATAATGGGGGTTTCTTCCACTATTGTAAAATAGGCGGGTGTATCATTCATAGAGCAGCTCTTTTCTTCTTTTTGTGAAAGGAGAGCTGCCTTTAAATTACTTCCTCTGAAGTTAAAAGGCTTGGCGGCTAATCAGCCTATTATTCTCCACTAATAGATGACCAGTAATTGCAACTAATAAGTTATTACTCGCCTATACACATATTCTAATGGCATGTATTTAGGGAACAATTTCTTCAATAGAATGAAACAGAATAATAAAGGAGAGGAAAAGAGTCTATTCACTGGTCAGAAAAGAGGTGCAAATAAGGCCTCTTACAAAAGGTGCTTAAAAGGCTACCTGTAGCATGTTCCTTTTCCATCGCTAGGATTAATATGTAATCTCATTCATCATCTCGCTGAAACCGTCGTCTTCATTTTAAGAACGGACTCCAGCGCTTTGTTTGCTTCTCTCACTTGAGGAGTCTGAGCAATTAAATGTGTGCCATTGTAATGCTGGACATTGAGCTGTGGCCGTGAGACGCCCACTTCTACCATTTGGCAGGTCGACACCGAGTGTGTATGTGTGGTTAGGTGAGCTTGGATGAATGGTAATATGTTCCTTCAGGTCTTTGTATTTACCTTGTGACAAAACAACTTCTGGATAGGCTGCTTTATAGAAAGCCTTCATTGCCGCAGGAGGAGTGGAGATGTGGATGAATCTGCTTCTTGGCCTTGTGCGTGCAAGTTACGTCAAGTTTGATTCGTTTTATTGTAACATGATTGAAAAGTCCTGTTCCTTGATCCGGTCGGAAATAAAAATCAAAGGTTTCTTGATAACCTACAAACAGTTACGAATGATGAACCTACGAAGCGATTCCGTTATAAATTTAGGAAAGTCTAAAAAAGTCAGCCCCGCAAATTTAGCCTGTTGAAATGAGCGCGAGGATTTCAAAGGCGGTTGGTCCAAAGGATCGTTTGGCCTTTTCAAACCAGCAATAACAAACCCAGCACCAGACATGCAATAAAAAGACTTCCACTTCATTTAAAGGTAATTAATATTCTCGGTCACCCTGCCCGGTTTCTTTGGAGTGGCAGGTTTGGGCACGCCCCCAGCACTGTAATGGAGTTGACTGGTTAACTTTGTGTTTGTGGTGTATGCAGCGCTGCCCGGGTGAGTGCGCTCAAGCACAGCCTGACACTCGGCTTAGATGTGTGTGAATAGACCTGTCTCATAGCTCACTGCACTCCAATAGATCTCTCTGTCTGTCACTCTCTTTCTTCACTGCCTCATGTTTCTAGATTTGGTCTTTTCGTATGTTTTCTTGTGTAGGAACCTACAAAACACAAGACACTCTTAAAATCTGTTAGTAACCTGTAACTTTGTATTCCCAAATTAATTAGCGGTCGACATAGCCGGTAGTGAATTTAAAGGGGCAGTCCACCCCAAAATGAAAATTTTGTCATGACTTACTCAACCTCAAGTTGTTCCAAACCTGTATAAATGTCTTTGTTGTGTTGAACACAAAGAAAGAAATTTGTAAGAATGTTAGCAACTGAGATTTCCGGGGCATCATTGAATACCATATAGAAAAAAATTAAATGGTAGTCAATTGTGCCCCAGAAATGTCAGTTGCTAACATTCTTACAAATAACTTTTTTTTTATCTTCAACCCAAAAGATAAATTTGTTGAAACTACTTTTTATTTTTGAGTGGACTATCCCTTTAAAATCATATTGCAACATGAAAAAAGTAAAAGCAGATTTTTTTACTTATAAGTAGTCTTTGTGACAAGACTGTCTTTTTAATATTTCTGAGGATAAAAGAATTCTGAGGTGAATCATTTCAAACATATTGCATTTGTACGTCATTTTGCTGAGAATGTTTTTTTTTTTCAATTTAAAAATTTACATTTTTATACTCTTTCTTTCTTATTTTTATACACTTTTTTTTTAGGTATTTCCCTTTTCCAGTCTAATCTTTGGATAAAAGCTTTGCCAATGCATAAATGTAATCTAACTTAATTGTAGTCATCAAAACTTAAAAGAACCTTTTACTGAATGGTTCTTTGTGGAACCAAAAGTGGTTCTTCTATGACATCGCTGTGAAGAACCTTTTAAACGCCTTTATTTTTAAGGGTGAATGAAGCGTGACTTAAGTTTTCACTCAGGTGTATCACACTGCACTATTTCAAATCTAAAATTATAAGCACCATTATGTGTGGAGCGTGTCACTTTCCCGAGCTAACTTCAGACGTAGTTAAATAGTATTGGGGATTGTTGTAATTGCTGGTACATTAGCAGCCTAGTTTGCTCGTCTGTTTAGTAGGCTGAAGATAATGAGAAAATCAATGGGTCACATTTAACCCAGCTTTCGTAGTACTTGGACAGAAAGCATGGCCACAAGTAAACAAATTTCCATTAATCACTCCCGCGTTCATGGCTCGCTGCCTGGATGTGATTTACATCAGCAGAGCAGAGACGGGTCCCTAGAAGCTGGAAATCAGAACTGGGTTTTAGGTGAAATATCAGTGTGCATTGAAAATTCCATCAGAACGCTTTTAATGGACAGCTTGTGTATCATAGTTAGCATCGCAGGTTTTTATGTACTTTGTATTGAGATCGTATTGCGTGCAGCTTTAATCACTTAGTATTGTGTTGACTATGCTCTAGTATATTACGTGTACATCCCTCATAGCATATTCTCTCCGTCACAGAGATTATCTATATGCAGTATCATTTGGCCACACAATACCTGCTAGGGTTTCATGTTTGTGGCCCAGAGGACCCTCTCATTGTGGCCCACATCAAACAGGGGGTGTAGGGGAATAGGCCTCCGTCTGACCTCATTTGCAGCTGAATGTGAGAGCTGGGTCTTTGAGAGGGAGCTGTCATTAGCATGTTTTTATTTGTGTAGGCCAGAGAATGTAGGAGAGGATACCAGCAGAACACAGCTGCAGGTACTGTGGACTCATGACCACGATAAGGTTGGCATGGAGGGACCGTATATAAACTCCGTTAATTTCAGAATATTGTGCCACTTGAGATATACAGTAGTGTCTGATTAGAGCCGTCGCGACATGGGATTTTCACCACACGACTATCGTGGCCAAAAGACACTGACGCATTATCACGGTATATATTGAAAAGGTTTTATTAATGATACGATCAATCAAATTTATCTTTAGTTTATTTTCGTGTTATTTTGTAACC
Organism: Triplophysa rosa; assembly: GCF_024868665.1. Lineage (NCBI taxonomy): Eukaryota > Metazoa > Chordata > Actinopteri > Cypriniformes > Nemacheilidae > Triplophysa > Triplophysa rosa. The sequence continues at coordinate 23,464,932 of NC_079897.1, read as the reverse complement.
ATTGTGGCTCTTAAGGCAAAATTTGAAAGGGGTGCTGAATTATTTATGATATTACGATATGTGTCGAATTAACGCAATCGTGGGTTTTTTGTATCACGGTTATTGTCAATACCGGTACAGTATATTGTGACACCCCTATTTCAGATCAGTGATGTGATAGCAAGATGACACAGCTGTGCCGTTCTGCGTGTGACGATGTATTGTATTGTTCTCCACCATAACAGATTTACAGTAATTAAAGCGCAATGTCTATATTGTAAGGCTATATAAATAAGTGTTTCTTTCATTAGGCAAGTCTTTCTAGCAGTTTCTTGAAAGTCATCTACACCTACTGTATGAATTTATTGTTCATCTCAAACATTGCCTCAGATGCTAATCTCCCAGATTTCCATCAAATTGTGACATGCAACATTTGTAAATGTACGGGGCCTTCCTTTCTCCTGGCCCAAGGCAACATTCCCAAGTGCGCTGCTTTCCCCGGTTATAACACCTATTGGGTGTTTTTATTGTAAAAGATGAGATATGGGTGTTTCAGTGCTGTGACGGTGACATCACAGACTGGACCTCAGTAACTGGCAGTGCATCAGAGCAAAGGCTAAATTGGGTCTCTATTGATGTGAATGGGAGGAATAAGGTCAGTGACCTCTAAGGACAAGAACTGTGGGTTACTGACCACTACCACTGAAACACAATGAGCCGTGGTTAATGATGTGGTACAAGACAACCCAAAGGGGAGCTTCATTGTGCGTGTGTGTGAGCCTATCGTTAAACCCCTCATGTCCTTGTACTTCACTTGGATGTTGTGACCAGCTGTGTGTGTGTTCAACCTGTGTTCCTCCTCTGGTTTACCTGCTCCAGGAGTACAGGCTATCAACTTAAACCTCTGAAAGCTGTCACATCCACTCACGGCAACATACACACACACACACATGCACCGCAAACAATACCCTCAATTCAAGAGAGATGTCAGGAGAGGAAAAAGATTTGGCCTGCTATACTGACGTGGTTCATTTTTCTCGCAGCCATTGAGGTTGTTATGTAGTACTTAAAAAATACACAATACACAAATAAAATTGTACTGTTTTTTCATGTATAATTTAACTGTTTTTTATTTTTCATGTATTTTTTAAAATACAGTTAAAAAAATGTAAAATTACAGGAAAAGACCACATATTAAGCAGAAATACGGCGAAAACATGTAATTTTACAGGGAAAAATATTATGTTACAGTTTATTTCTGGCGCCTCTGTTTTTTTACAGTGATATATTTGTTAATATGTAATATTTGCTTAATTTTCTTCTATTAGGAATTGAGCAAATTAGTTTGAGGCATGGAGCATTATGCTGATACAATATTGTGAGAGCTATTATGAGAGTCATTGAAATAAATAGTGCAATACGGTTGTCTATACACAATATGCCATGATATGAAAAAGTAGTTTATCTTCAAAAAATTACATTAACTTAAAGCGATATGGATAAAGGCTTAAAGGTATAATAAGGGTCAGAATAGGTGAGGTTGCATAAAATGTATTGTGAAAATTCATAGCAACATTCATAGTGGGATGTGGAGATGCTTTGCAGAAGACACTCGTCCTTGCAGGTGACAGGGCGCCAAGGTGATGTTGGTGGTTTTATGCAGTACCTAGCTCGGATGTGTATCTGTTGTAAGAATGTCCTTGCATCTGTATGCTGTGATTTTAATAAGCTGCTGGAAATACAGTACAACCCTGATGGCTATACCAAGATACAGACAAGAGAACATAATTGTTAGGAGACAGGATGACAGCGATAGAAAGGTGGAAAACAGAGCATGGTAGAAAAAAAGGGTTGTAAATAATGTAAGTGGCTGTGTCTGAAACCTGTCAGATACAGTACTGCTTTTAAAGGGAGTATAAAAGTCATCATGTCCAGGTTTAAAGGGATAGTTCACTCAAAAACGAAAATTCTGTCATCATTTACTCACCTTCTTATCATTTCAAACCCGTTTAAAGGTCCAGTCAGTGAAATCTAGCGGCAAGGTTGCGAATTGCAACCAACCGCTTACTCCACCCCTCCCGTTCGAAACACCATGGCTGACAGAACATGGCGAATTAAATGCAAGGGGACCCGCGGTGTATTTAGATAGGTAATAAAAACATAACGTTTCATTGTGTAAACTCTTTATACACCTCTGAAGACAGTTATGTATATTATAATATTAATAATATTATCATTTTTTACATTTACGCTTTTATCCAAAGCGACTTGCATTGCATTGTACTACTCATTTGTTTCTGACTATGTGCCATCCCCTGAGATCAAACCCATGACCTTGGCGTTGTAGGCCATGCTCTAACCACTGAGCTACAGGAAAGCATTATGTAAATAGATCCTCCAAAAATGACACACTGCACCTTTAACTTTATTTCTTCTGTAGAACTCAACAGAAGATTTTCTGAAGAATGTGGTAATCAAAAAACGGCGGTACCCATTCACTTGCATTGGTTTTGTGTCCATACAATAAAAGTTAGGAACCCCCGTTGTTGGGTTACCAACATTCTTCAAAATATCTGCTTTTGTGTTCTGCAGAAGAAAGAAGGTCATACAGGTTTAAAATGACAAGAAGGTGACTAAATGATGACAGAATTTTAATTTTTGGGTGAATTATCCCTTTAAAATGAGTATGACATGCCGTGTACTAGGGGTGGGACAATATAGGCTACCGGTGTTGACAATAACCGTGATATTAAAAACAGACAATATTGATATTGTGTTAATATCCTATTTAGAATTTTGCTTTGAGTCACAAACTCTCTCCCTTCATCTATATACACTCATATTTTGAATGTGATTCATTGTCCAAAAAAGAGAAAACACAAAATAAGCTAAATTAAAGCTAAATTTGACTGAAAGCATTATTCATTAAATAAATCCGTAGATGAATTGTTTTGGACACAAGAACAGTAAAATGGAAATGGTAATGCTTGTCATATCCCAGAATTCTGTTCTTGGTTTGACAGTTGGCGGAAAGGTAGAATTGTTGAACAATGTAAATTAATACATCTATATTTTTTCTTTTTCCATCATTTTTACTAAATACTTCAGTAGATTTATAAGATTAGATAAGAAATTCAAGGGTGTCTGTCAATTCATTGCTTTACTTTCAGGCTAGTTGCACAGTCTATTTGTGCTTGTAAAGACGTATATAGACCCAGGAAGTGAGCCGAAAAGGGCATAAGGTAAAGATTGTCGGCTCTCATTTCACTCAAGCATACCATCAGTTTAGCCAGAGCAAAACAGCTCCACACCCATCACTTTCACCCACTGGCACAGAATGGCTTTACTCATTACTCCCTTTAGGGAGCCTATTCTAATCCTGATAGGCACTGACATCCGGGTTGCCTTAGAAACGAGTGGATGGTCTGATCCCAAACTAGATCTGTCTCCAGCATCCCAGCACATCACGCACAGAAAGCGTGGCATGTGCCTGGAACCCACAGATGTTTCACCAGCACACAGACTCTTTTGTGGACAAAGCCACACTATCAAACAAAAGCTTTAGAAACATGACCAAGGCTCTGCGCTCTTAAGCTTCAAAACGTGTCCAACTGCGTTTTCGTCAATTGCCTTTAAACATTCAGTCCGACTCAGAAAAGGCAAACTGTTTTCTCTGTTTTATCTAGACTCAAGGTTGTCTCTTAAGTGCAATCCTTCGTTTTCACATCAGGTCTGTTGGGTACTTTTGTTTTCTTAGTAATAGTGAAATTTAATCAAAACTTCAAACATCATCTTTAATAGGCATAACATAATACTTAGTACTCATACTTAAACTCTGAGAGCTTTTCTTCGCTATGTTATGGACGTTCATTCAATAAAGCCATTCAGAAAGCCGTGCTTGTCGAAACAAATACACGCATGCTAAACGCACTAAACCATCTAACCTGCTTACGTTCCTCCTCTGCCTCTTACTTGTCTTTAAGCACATGTAGCGCATTGACTTGTCCGTGTTTCAAGGATATACAGGAGTTTAAGGGAACTCTATTATGCACAAACGGTGTTTATTTGGTGCTGTCGATTTGCTCAAGAATTCTTTCTTTTTTACACCGCACTCTGGTATTATGATAAAGCAACCACGTGGAATGAGAACGCGTTGAAAAGTGGTTGAAGAATGTTTCAAAGATGAATCCAAAGTGGTTACAGATGAGATGTTGTTAACTAGAATCGCAGCTAATCGCCACTGTCAACCCAGAACGTTTCAAGTGTTGGCACTTGGCACCTTGCAATAGAAACATATGAAGTGTCTCTGCTGTAGGGGTAAGTCATGGGCAGTGTTGGGTAAGTTACTCTGAAAAAGTAATTAATTACTAGTTACTAATTATATATTCAATAGTGTAATTAGATTACTGTACAAATTACTCTCTCCAAAAAGTATTTAGTTACTTATTACTAATTACTTTCTATATCCTACATCTACCTTGATTAGTTAAGTGATTCAAGGATAGACATGAAACGGCTTATTTAATTCATTCAATCAAATAATATTAAACTACATAAAGTAGTATTATTAACTGACCAAAGTATTACAAATGTGAGGATGATACATTAAAGCAAGGATTTTAAAGTTAGACTTTGAATTTTGATGTCAATTCCACTATTGCACACACATATATTACACAAAGTATTTAGTTTAATTACATCAGAAGTAACTGTAATTAAATTACAGAAAAAATAATAGTAATCCCATACTTTACTTTTTCAAGGGAAAAGTAATTAAACTACAGTAACTAATTACTTAGTAACTATACACCCAACACTGGTCATGGGGATGCAATGAAATGTTTCTCTGGCTGGCTCTGTGTTTTCTTTGTTTTCTGTGTTTTATGCACAGCTCTTCCGTGAACTACGGCTCTTTGATCAGTAGGAAGTATTGCTCGATCTAAAATCACTACGAGATTAAGTTGTTTATAACGTGCATTTGAAAAAGCAACACTCGTCAAACATCATCGCAATAAATATACTTTATTATCATGAAAATACCTGAAAAGGTTTGAAGAACAGCGATAGAATATGACTAATACCCTGCGGTCCAATTCGCCCTACTTATACTATCCCTAATAGTAGGTACTGTTTTTGTGTTGGAATAGTAGGTACTTTTGAGTGCATGGCAAAATAGATTGCACAAACTGGGACATACTAACAGGAAGCGGAAGTGCCCGTTGTTGCCTAGACAACATTGTGGCCGGTAACTGTCACACACATCAAAATACAGCTCTTCTTCCCATTAAGGTATTAATTCATTCATTATTTCATATGTAATATTTACTGTAACAATAGGAATAGGAAGAAGGAGGCGGGAACCGGCGAACGTTCAAAAAACGTTTAATAAAATAAACAAACAACCAAAACGAAAGTAAAGTGCCGACAGCAACCTCACGGTCGACTGCCAGCCACACAAACATAATAAAACATAACATAAAATCCAGGCCTGGTTCTCTCTCGTCCTTCACTGTTGTCGCTCCTCCTCTTATGCTTGTGAGAGATGCGAGACCAGTGCAACCGTTGTCACTCGCGTCACCGGCCTCGCGCCGTTTTCTCACGGCCCTCGTCCCGCTCTGCTTGTCACATTTACTGTATACTTACATTTGTTAATTTAGGGACGCATCAGTTATATAATTTATTAATGCAGTGGAGGATCACTAAACTCCGCCTACTAGTGGTGAGTGGTGGGTAATATCAGCCGTCAGAGTGTGCATCATTCTGCACTTCGAATTTCTACCGGAAGTAGTAGACCATCCGGGAATCTTTGGAACACTATTTTCAACATACTACGATTTGGGACATACTAATTCTACTTTCGAATACTATTAGGATGGATAGAATGCGGATTGGACGCAGTGTTGGCATATCCTGAAACTAATCGTTCTTCTTCTGTTTCCCATATTCGGAGTTTCTGCGCAAGAGCGCCTTCTGGCTTTCGGATATGGCGGTATTTAACCGTAATTCATTACGAAACTGAGAGCATAAGAATCGCAGGATATATCGCCTTACATGACATTATAATAAGCAAATAATGAATTCCAAGACTGTACTTTTTCAATGATTACTACTTTGTTGTCAAGTTGACAAGCACTTTTTAATACATTTTTTATTGGCAAAATGTTTGCAAAACCTAGTTACAAACATAAATGGTGATTAATATTAATGATTAATGGCAAAACAAAAAAATCACAAAATATGGAGATACAAGGTTTCAGAAGAACAGCAGCCATACACGCACACACACACACATAATATATATATATATATGAAGAGTTTGGTTCCAAAATGAGAACTTTTTTTATTGTGCATTCCTATTAATATCAATCAAACTGCAGTTGGTTTGTTTTGATTTAAGCCATCATAACTAACACAATAAAACACTATAAAAACATGATAACATAATAAAAACTCTTCATATGTATGCGTGTGTGTGTGTGTGTGTGTATATATATATATATATATATATATATATATATATATATATATGGGTCAAGCACATTAAATGTAAGTAGAATGTCTACTTTATGGTTGATTTTAATTACAAAAGTTAATTTGTACATAAATAATAATTACACATGAGTGAAAACCCTTTCAGATAAAAACGCAAAAGATAAAAACATCAGTTGGTCATATAGACTGCTGCCATAACTTTTCCTGTTTTGTGTTGTCGGTACCTTGAAAACACAGCAGCAGCAACTGGTAACGGCCTAGAACTGAAAGAGAAAGTCACATTTGTTTGGGCCACAGTGTGAAGAGAGCCAAGCCGTTTCCACAGAGAACATGATGAATGCACCATATCAAGGACACGCCAACGTGCAAAGACCCAAAGAACGAAACAGAAAATATTGTGTGGCTATAGAGACTGCTGTTTTTTGTGTCATCCACCAAATCCTGATATCTCAACTGTAAAGCTGTATTTCTAGAATTAGAATTGGTTTAAATCTACTGCTTTGTGTTATACAGACTGTACACTCTTAAAAATATAGGTGCTTCACGATGCCATAGAATAACTATTTTTGTCTAAATGGTTCCATAAAGAACCTTTATCATCTGAAGAACCTTTCTGTCTCACAAAAGGTTCTTTGTGGCAAAAAAAGGTTCTTCAGATTATAAAAAGGTAAGAAAGAGAACCTTTGACTGGTTCTTTGTGGAACCAAAAATTGTTCTTCTAGCATCGCTGTGAAGAACCTTTTAAGCACCTTTATTTTTAAGAGTGTATTATAACTTTTAAAAATCACAATTTGTTGATCTGTTGGACCAAATATAGTTCTTTACATAGACAAGCTGTCATAATGAAGTTATTTGAACTTGAAGTAAGAGGTTTGGTAGCAACATCTGTATTTTGGGTTTTATTCCCATGGACATACAGCTCAAGTCTTCACATTTTACTTAAGCTGATTTGGAAAACGTGTCTGTCAAATGTATAAATGTAGGTTTAGAATCGTCAAACATGAACATCTATATAATTTTATATCTTTCAGGTTGTTGAGAACTGCCCTAACTGCCAGTAAAATGTAGATTTCTGTGTTGTTTCTTTCCTTTCTGTCTTTTTAATTAGTAAATATGTTCAACCATCAGTTCATTCCATGTTTTATTAACTTCTCAAATTGTAAATGCCAATTTTTAAATGTTATTCAAATGTGTGCGTATTCACCAGTTATTCCCATATACCCACGTTGTATCTTATTTTTTACAACCACCTTTTAACAGCGTTCTTGAGTTAAATTAAAAATGTCGATGCTTTGTATCAAATGCCAGGTTTTCTAGCTATTTAGTCTTCTCGGGTGGCACCGCCGAGACTAAAGCGCGTGCAGGTGAGGCATTCAGCTGTGCCAGGATAACATCAACCCAGAATCCTCTGATAACATCCTTCAAATGTAACTTAAATTTCACTCGGATTAACATATCAATCACCAAACCCTCGATTCTTTTATTTCCATTTTATTTCAAAAGGACAATGAAAGGAATTTGGGTTTGTTAAGGAAAATAAAAATCATATACAATATTTATTCATTAATTAACAATACAATCCACAGCTTTCACTTAACAGTTAAACATGTAGTAATTACATTTGTACAAGAGTTTTTCTACTAAATGGAGACACCAAGATTTCTTTAAAACACCAGTTTTTTATTGATGACAGGTGCCCGCTGTTCTGCAAATACCATTTTTACAGAATGACTTAAATGCTTTTGGCAATAAAAAGTGCGAATTTGACAGGTAATTCCAAAGTTGTATTTTAGGGGAATGGTCACACAACATTAAAATAAAAAATAAAAACAGTGAAGCGAAGTTGGCATGCGTGTTATTAACCCGTCTTTATAAAGTGCAGCTCCACATTGGGGATGCTGAGATGTACTCGATATCGAAACGTAAATAAAATTAATTTGGGGTTTCATTTACCAGTTCTTGGTCTTTCTGCAATTGTTTCTTTTAATCATTTTATAAAATAAACACAATTTTAACAAAAGGGAGAAATTCATAAAATTAATATGTACATGCATAATTTATTTACTTGAGAACAATATCTAATATAATTAGTCCATTAATCATTATTTTTACTCGATTCCTGGTCGCTCTGATCATCTGTGAAACAAACGTCAACGTCGCTGTCGTTGTCGCTTTTTTGTTCAGCATCTTCGAAGATATCTTCCATTTTGTCATCTGTTTTTTTGATAGATTGACCTGGATGCCTGGATTTGACGTGCCTCTCCAAATCTCGCCTGCGCACTAGCACTTTACCACAGAACTCGCACCTGTACGGAGTGTTTCCCTCCGCGTGCAGTCGGATGTGTTTGTTGAGATTGCTGGGATCACCAAAAGGCCTAAAACAGACTTTACATTTGAGTGGTTTGTAACCCGTATGCGTCCTCATGTGAATCTTCAGGCCGTATTTTCGAGAGTACAATTTGCCACAGTAAAGACACAGGTGTCCCTTTTTCGGTTTCCCCGAGTTTGGGTTGGATGTGGGAATAGACTCGAGCCTAGAACGGTTTTTCTCTACGGAAATGTCTGACAGCTGTTGCGTGTGCATCGCTATCTCCCTGTCGATGTTCGTAATTGAATTTAGGTCTGGATTAAGAGCAGGTGCACCGAAGTAGGAGACGGTGTCGGGATATTTAAGCAGGTTGCCGAAGTGAAATTTTAGTGGGTAGTATGGCGAACTGTACAGGAGCTCTCCGTTGTAAACAGTGAATGGCATGAGGGGTATGTTGCAGTCTCCGTTGTATGATTTTCCCCCATCAAACTGCGATAGAGGGAACCTCTCGAAATGAAACGCGCTGGGTATTTGTGAGTATCGCGAAGGGGATAGCGCAGAGTGCATGCGGCTGTCCACGTGTTTGAACGCAGAGGTCTCCTCAAAGTGTGGCAGTAAAGGAAACCCACGGATAGTGTTTGCGCAGGGAATCACAGGTGGCGTGGTATCCATAGGGTGCGCGCATTTGGACGGATGGACGTTAGGCAAAGGTGACTTGATGCTTCCTAACAGTTTACTAAAACCGATGCTATTTGATTTTGCGTTGGACTCAACTCTTGTCACTTCAGCCGGGGAGATCTTTGAAAGTCCCATTGGTTTAAAGGCAGAACGTACGCCAGGGTGAAAGCCCATACTATTAATTACAGATGGCGTTCCACCAAGGCCCATGATGTGTCCGGGGTTCCGGCCAGATGTTACGCTCATGTCAAGGGCTCTGTCCTGCTCCTCCGAGCTTGTTTTTTTCAATAGTCCCGCTTTGGTGGCGGGCGAGGTGGACACTGTCCTTTTCGCAGAATCTGACAGCAAGGTGTTGTGGCCGTTCCTTGGAGAAGACGAAGTGTTCGGGATATCCCCAGATTTTGGAGACCTGCTGAAGTTGTCCGTGCCTCTCGCTTGCTCGTTGCTCAAGAAGCTTTTGCCATTGCTTAAAGCGCAGTGGAAATGCACGTGGGCTTTGAGCGTGTTCGGGTATTTAAATATTCTCCAGCAATACCAGCAAATGTAGCGCTCCTCACCTGAAAGATTGAAAAGAAAAATGCATTAAACGCCGTTACACTTTATAGCTTTTTCACCATGTTATAAATGTCTTCTTCACGTTGGCATGACACCACTTGGGCAGTCTGGGGTCAATTATATAGATGTAATGATTTTGTAATCCGCAAAACCCCGTTGTTTATTGTCACCATCAAAAGAGCAAGCGCCGGGACAATCTGGCGCTTACAAACCAATACATTGAATAGACTTTCCCTGTTCGCTTTCCCGTGGAATTGACGGCAGCTGTTGCTTGAAATCGCAAGTCGCGTAAAACAATGAGGCTGGCCCATCTGTTGACGCTAGAGAATTGGAAGCGTATGTCAAGGACAGCACCGTGTATTGGCCAGGGAGCAGCTCTCACAGTTCACCGTCGCAAATCAGGGCAATATACATCCCACATAAAAGTTAGCATTCACTAGCCAACAATACCTTACGCACCCAGCTAATTTACCGTAAACCACCTTTTTGAATTGATTTGCTTTTGAATACATTAATATTAATGACTAGGCTATGACATTTGTTAACCTCTTCCCCTGGCTGAGCTGTATAGCACGCATCGCCCCTATAGAGATGGTTCTCGAGTTGTAATTTATTGATGAATGAATGAAATAAAAAGAGAGATTATACAGAGAGGACGGCATCAATCATTCGTTAATGTAACAAATACATGTGTGTGTACAAATATACGTGTGTACTCTTAAACGCAGCTCAATAATTCTGGACCAATCGATGTGTGTTGCTACTATACAGACCTTTCGATTTACTAAGTAAAAGAGGATAACCTGAATCATTCTCAGATACTAAATCTTTTAAATCGGATTTAAATAGGTTTAGCCTCGATTCAGCTGGTGGCAGAGTAGCTTCAAAATCCGCGTCTAATATTTCCTCTGCTCTGTCATTATTCGTTTACCGTTTGATAATATTATTGTTTTACTGGAAATAACAGCTTTAAAATTTAATTTCAATTAATCTATTCAGCTATTTTTTATTCTTTTGTACATATGTACAAAAGTGAATTCTGTAATGAGAAATATTAAGCCGAATTATTAATAAGCATTATATTTTCACGTTGCTTAAGTGAACGAAATTGCGCGTCTCACCTTTTTCGTCATGTGTTGGAGTGGCAGTCGTGGAAATGTCAAACCATTGGGCGAGTGCGCTGGAGTACCAAACACTCAGTTCTTCCCCAGCTTGGATTTCTCTCAACACACGATAGAATATCTTTAAAAAAAACATTAGGAAAATGTTAAAACTTAATAAATATATCGAAACTGACTATAAAAACAGGATTAGATTCATTCAATATTTTTGTCGTGGCTCACCTGTCCTCCAGGTAAATCCGACACCGCTTCGAGGTTTTGTTCTTGACTGTTTCTGGCCGCACGTATTAACCCAATCCACTCATGAACTGCACTGCCAGACTCGTCCACGAACTCCCCTCTTACCAGACGAATCTGCAAATACACACATAACCATTAAAACATGCTTAACGCTGTTTACCTCGTAACGGAAAGTAAATTGTTGCGATTTAAAAATGCAAAAAAAGTTGCGATTTAAAAATGATATCTTGCTTTTCCTTTTTTATGGTTTAGGCCTCATTCAAAGCTATTAAAATTATATTTTAATAACATATTTATTCTAAACAAAATGTTTAAAATGTAGTTGTGTAAAATAAAAATTTATTCATCATTATTAAATTCGTCACCCCACGATATTTAACCGTTAATGTGGTTTTATTCGGTCTATTAGACAATGGCGATATTTTCTAAAGAAAAGGACTCATAATTGAGTAGATATGAGAAACGAATTTGAAGAGTGTCAAAGCATTTCTATTCTGTTCAAACAAATTAAAGATTAAAGCGTGACATTTGACACGGAGATTGCACCTGATGATCGCCCGTGGCCCGGGGCGTTGCATTTAGGCGCATCAATCACAGAAGCAGACAGCGTAAAGAGCTTCGGTCTGTTTACAATTTATTTATGAAAGTTAATACCATTATTTACATGACGTCTATTACATATCTGAGATTTATAGATGTTCTAAATTTAAAAAGCTTTTTTATATGTTTTATTCAGTTTTCAATATTAAAATATTTGGCATAAAATTACCTAAAAACAGTTAAAAATCAATTGACTTGAATACGAAACAAATTGAATTCGCAATAAATATATTTTTTTATAGCGTTGTCTTTTTATTTATTTTAGCAACATTTTATTGTCATTAATGACAGTTATTGTATAATAAATATTTTTATTAAAATTAAGTGGTACATCGGAATTACCAGACTGCAAGCCTATGAAATTTGATGGGTAGAGGGCATGAAATCTCGCGCAAAAACTCAGGTCACCCTATTAAGGCGGTTAAGTTAAGACATAGGATGACAAGTTGTCCTGCTAACATAACTCAATTATTTCCAACCTGACAGCCCAAACTAATTAATAGGAGGACGCTTTATGAAGAGTGACATGTCAACATGAAGACTTGCTTTGAAAATTTTTTGAACCTGCTTCAAAAATTGTGTTATAAAAAATAAATGGTGATGTTTGTAGTTTAAAATATTACATTGTGCGTGGTTATATAAATATTAAAAAATAGGCCTAAATAATGGAATAAAAAAATAAAAGGCATATTTTCAGATTATAAATATTATTATTTATAATTACACGTCATGGTTGTGTGTTTATTATTTGATTAATTAATTTAAAAACGAAAACAGGCATATCTGTATTATTAATGTAAATTGAATAACATTTCCTTAATGTTTAAAAAATAAATAAAACGTGTTGCATATTGCAAAACTTAGTGTACATAATTAAACTGTTATCAAACAATGAAACTTTATTCACGGGCAAAGTAAATCAAAGTAACTTGCCATCTTTTTGACTCCAGCGTCCTTTCGGTCCGAAACGTACTTTCCAAGTTTAAAGATGCCCGGCACTGGTCCTATACGCAGCCCTGCTGGGATGCTGCAGTCGGCAAACACGCTGGGTGTCCGAGTCGCTTGCATGGCTGGTTCTGCGTGTGCAGCGGTATCAGAACCAGGAAGACCAAGCAGACACTGATTGAGATGAGCAGAGAGTCTGAGATGAGGACGGACTAATATCCGCCCGCAAAGTGATGTCGTGGCGTGTGTGATCCGGCTTTTCTTATGTCGCGGTAAACTACCCCTCTGCACATTAATGCGCAAGGGCGAGCAGAGCGCGATGAGAGAGTTGCGCTCTTTTAGCAGCTGTAGAACCCTCCGAAATGGTCACATGGAGACTTTCCCTCACCCTCACACATAATGAACCGCTCCAAACGGTCAAGAGACAATAGGCCCAGCGACCTTCCCATCCCCAAAATCCAATTTGTCAAGGGCAGAGAAAAGAGAGTGCAGAATCAAAGGTCTGGCGCAACCATTAATCCTCAGCATGTGGCTTTGTCCGCCAGACAGTTCCGATATTTTAAGTGACAAATCCACTGTATAATTTCTCCATAAATTCTCTCCCCCTTCATTGTTCCTATACAAACCAGTTTTTGGAAATCAGTGACTACTTTAAATCTACTTGGCTGCATCCTTTTAGGTTTTATGTACTTCAAAGCTCTTTATCCTCTCCCTGGCTGTATTGTCTGTTGCAGTTTCAACAAAAGGAGCAGGAATGTTTGGGAGACTTGTTAACTTCTATTGACTCCCGGCGTGTGCCGTGCTGGGACCGGGCAGGTACTCAACGGGAGAACCAGCAAAAACGTAACAGCTTTTAAAACGCACGCCATCTTATCATTTCACACTTTTTGACAACAGGTGATGAATCAGGCTGGCCATTAGTCTTGATAAAGCACCCTGGATAGCAATATAATTTTTTCCTCACAACACAAGAAAGTCTTGCGCATGGCTAAATGTGCTTCTTGTATTTTTTCTCACCCTATATGTATACAGTATTTTCATTTAAAATTTTAGCCTGCTACTTAAACGAATATTTGATGTAATTCCAACCAAATTGTACGATCAAAAAATATTTTGACATAAATCTTCATGCTTTGCTGTACACACCTCCGACAGGAGGTTGGAGAGCCTACTGCTTTCACCTATACAGGACCCTTGGGTATCATTTGAAGCGAGTCCAGTGGCATTGTTTTCGCTGGTTTTAAAACTTCTTTTGACCCCTTTGATCGTGCTCCTCAATGAGTGAACAGAGGGCGAGGGAAAGAAACAAGAATTTGTGGGCGATAAATTTAAGCCATGAACATGTCCTGCTAACCTCTGCCCTGGCTACTCTGCGATGACACTCCGCTGTAATTGGAGAAGCAGAGGTGGGATTTCTTTCTTCGGGAAAAGGTGCCCCACTGGTCCTTTTTGGGAGCCCTCTCTTTGGGCCGCTTAATGAGTCAAAGAGCGTGAACGACACGCGAACAATTTTTGAATAGGCACATGGAAAGGCCGGCTGTGTGGTGGGTTATTTATTAATGTTGCCATTTGTGACTGGTTCCCATCCGCTCTGCAACAGCGGGTTCAGTCTTTACAGCGCTCACACCAGCCGGGCCGATTCTCATTCTTGTCTTGTGTCTTAAAGTCAAAGTTGTTCGGCTAATAAATTGTTCACCGTGGCGGAAACGGGGACGTTTTCTATTCTGTTCTGTAAGCGGAGAAAAGCAGGAGTGAACGTCATCCCAAAGCGCTCATTGGTGCACGGTGAGCGGTCAAAAAGCTCGATTTTGCGAGCAAAAGCAGTGTTCAGAGCAAATGGGATGGAAAATTAAATGAAATCAAATAGCTTGAACGGTCGCATTGTTCGGTGTCTTTTAAATAGCACATTAATTACATGGTAGCGGCTTTATTTCTCAGCAATATTGTGGACCCAAGCGGAGCATTCCAGAACTTTTTACGCGCCTCGTCAAAGGAAAAAAAGTCGGATTGTGAATTTCGGAGAAAGTGTTGGTCAGGTGTTGGTCAGGTGGGGAAAACATTTTCTCAGGGTCTCAGCATTACAATTCGAGCTAAATGTGGGATCTGATTTAACAGGTTGCCAAATAATGAACCATGAATGTAGAGTAACACTAACTTTGTATAGAACTGTGGTTTAAAGGGACAGTGTCCCACCAGGGGATTCCATTCATGCGTCCAAACTGCGCTTGAATGCCAAGGGTTCACCACTCTATCTGAACGGTTCACAATGCCCAAGCTCCCTAAAACATTTTTTACGCCAACCGTAAAGTCTTTGCCATGCAAAGTGCCTTAACAGGCAAAACTAACATTCTTTTTTTCGTTGATTTCACTCTTGGATATATCAGTGCAAAGAAAAAAATGTAGCCTATATATGCACCACTTGTTTGTTTTTAATCATTTGCCGTATATATTTTTACATTAAATTCAACAGCTTGCACGGCAAATACAATTTATTTAACATTTCCTAGATTCGAAAATAAAGGGTATATTTTTGCATAACCAAGTAAAAAAATGATGTTGCCTGACTATTTGAATGCGCTTAACCTATTCGCTGTTTCTGCGGGAAAGTGCAAGCCTTACAAAGGACGGACCAGCTGCGTCGCAGATAGGGGATGCGGGTGGGACATTAGTGATGCGATTGAATAGTAATTATGCTTGTATGGGAGTCCCACCAGATGACATGATTGGGATTTTAACCCAGACTAATATTCAAAGTCGCATTAGAAAGTGGGGAGATAAGTGGCCACTGATTCGACTCTGTTCATGCGTGCTCCCATTTCTAAATGCTTTCAAAAGGAAGGGGTTGCTTCGTTTCAGTATTCAAAGCCTGACCAAAGTTAGCTCTGGCTTTTGAACCGAGTTTCCCCGACTTTAACTCTCTTGTCCGAGTTAAAAGGGCTCGCATAATGGGGTGTAAACTTGTCTGAATTGAAATGTTTCGGTGTACCTTATAAATTCATTCCCTTTTTCACTCGAACGCGCAGGAATGAACCTTCAGTCTATCCGATTCTCTCTGGTGTCGAACGCCTTTGCGGCGAGCTCTATTTGTGAAGTTCATTTTTAGGCAAATGTATTCAGGGAAGGGTTGCAGTGAATAGATGTGCGTGTCAGCCGGGCCTAATTGGGATTAAGGCACTAAAAACATATGCAGAAAGTGACAGAATTTCTCAGGTTTTAGAGAGGACCAACTTTTGCCCCCTTTTGATCCTTAAGGAGTAGACGCTGGGAAAATGCTTTGCGTACCGACAGATCATTAGTTATTCCATTGATGAAGAATTCCATTCTTAATTCAGTCTCATAAATATTTTGAATACATTGAGTGCAATGTTGAGGCCATAAAGATGAAGGAAATTTGTGATACAAAATTCATGGGTATGTGGCAATATGATCTGTATTATGTGTGTTTTGTAGAAGAAATGTGACTTCAGACAAAGATTAAACAGCTTTAGTCCTGCAGTAGTTTTATAAGCACTTTTTAGATTAGTCCTCATGTTGGATCAGACATCCCACTTGCTGTACATTATTTTCAATGCCATTTTTTTTTTAATAACAAACAAAATTGCATACATCAAATAAATACAGGAAATGGAAGAATAAAAGAACAAAAGAGAGAATAAATTGCATGTGCACCATACATCTAATTAGTTAATTTGATTTGCAGAGCACACTATGCGGAACAATATGCAAGTGTGGACCTAGCAGGACCCTGGATAGCTCCTGTCTTTAAAATTGTTAAGGTCAGATGCCAGAATCTAATTATATTGATAAGTCACACATAATTCAGACATGCCTTCCCTGCTTATAAGGCAATTTATTTTTATCATCCTATATGCGAGCTAAGCATATAGCTCGGCATGCACATTACATGACTGGAAAAAGGAATACTAATGATCACTACAGACTGTCTGTACCCACCTCATTAGGCGGGATTGACATTTCTGGGTTTTCCATAATCCCAGTTCATTTCTGTGGAAAAAAATAATGCAGGGCTAGTAATGGGCATTAATTGTGGCTCCCTTTTCAGGTGGGATGAGCTTGTGGAAATGATGACAAGCGCTAGAACAGTAATGAAGAGACTGCTGGTTAATCTGATATGTTCAAAAGCCTGAATCGATTTTGTGCTGTCAAATTCCAAAAGGTTCAGCAAACTGGGGTGAGATTGCATTACTCTTTTTGTTTTAAACAATAAGAGTGAATTTCAATATGTTGTTTGCATTTACAATTTAAGAATCATAGAAATCTTTATTTGTTTCAATGTTGAAAATTACCTGCGCTGTCACAATACAATGCGGATAAATAAGATGAATATTAACTATTTTTAAATCTGGCAAAATTCCTTTTCTGGCAAAATCCCTTATTCGGATTAAATTGTTCTAATTTGGAATATTTTATTTTTTGGAATAATTCTAATTTGGAATTATTATCACAGAGGGCCCACAATTCTGAATTCTCCCAGGAACCACAATACTGAAAATAGCCACTAACAGCATTAATATGTATATGTACTAAATATTGCAGCATTCATTTGCAATCTGTGTAAAAGATAATATAAAAAAAAATGAAGAACATTAAACAAAATTGATTTCTTTGAATATTTTTAGGGTTTTTTAGGGTTAATATTTTTCGATGTCCTGTCAAAAACTGTAGGTTTACTTCAGAATTTAGTCTTCCTTGCTATGATTACTTCTGGCAATTCATTTGTCATTTCATTGCCCACATGTCTGCCCACATGTATGACAGTGTAAAGTTGTTTTGTCAGTGCATGCTTTGGGTGAGATTTATCTGAAAGTTGTTTTGACCTGTATAATGAACTCGATGATAGATGCATATTAGCACATTATTTTCATATTATTATTATCTGGGAAATTATTTTTCTTTTAGAAATTATTTTAAAATAAAGCCTTTGAAATTATGTTTAAAATGCCACATTGCATGCTTTGCAAGTCTGTGATCATTTATGTCAACAATATGCCCCTTTTCCCCATAATGTACAGCTTCTGTAGTTTATAGTTTTCAAATGCACATCTCACCTCATGGTTCAAGACAGGCCAAGTATTTGACATGTTCCAGTTGGAGCTGATCAGAATAGATCAGATGCAGATAAAAAGGGAAGATTTGGATAGAATGGGGCCATACCATGAGTGTGACTTCATGTTGTAGCAATACTGTGTGTGATGCCTTAGAGTTCCCGTTGGCTAAGGAATCAAGGTGATAGGCTGAGCCTAGAGTGACACATTTATTCTCCTTGTTTTTATTGTATTTTGTTTTCCTGTCTGTTTCTTACCGTTTTCTGCACATCCACAGAGTGCCTGCATCTCACACCTGTTGCTTATATTAGAGAAAAATAAGCATGTGCTACTGTGTTTTGTGAAAGATGATGTGCTCGATTGAACACTGGGGTGGTGACGCATTTGTTTATCTTTGTAGATTATGGTTGAACTTTGCACAACCCCTTAAACTAAAGACACAGTGATGGGTGCACACAATTAAAACAAAACCTACAAAAAAGTGTGTTGCTCAAAGCTTTATTTCTAGTGGACCAAGTTGTAAGTTTAGGCACACAAGCATTAGGGCACAAGATGCAAGAGAAGATTTTTCTTGATTAGATGGACAAGCGGAAGGCACAGCTACTCTTCATCATCTGCTGCTCCAGAGATGGAATAAGATTTCTCCTGTGTGTTGCTTTCAAATGTGTCATCCTCCGTTTTAACGGTCCTGAGAAAAAAAGAGAAGAAATATGCAAAGGTTTTAGCAGTTTTGTCTTTACTAAGTGAAACCCCCAAATATTAAAAGTAACTCTTTTTTTTAGACTGTACAGTTACAATGCCTAATTTAACTAATTTAGGAAATAATGTCTAATTCTTGGATAAAATGTCTATTTCTTTATTTTGGGGAAGAGCATGTCTTTATATATCAGAACACTTGTGCCAAGCACTAGGTCATGGCTCTGACAGAATGCTTCATTTATGCTACCTGATAAGAAGAGTCTTCCTCTCAGTCATCTCCACTGCCTGCTCTTGAGTGTAGTCAATAGAAGTGCCCGGGTCGCCAATCCCACCAGTGATCCCATTAACAAGACCTCTGCTGACTCCATCACCAAGACCTCTGCCCACTCCATCAACAAGACCTCTGCCCACTCCTGTGCCCACACATCCAGCTCCAGCACCATGGACGCTCATAGTGCCACTCATAATGGACAGGGTTTGCATGGTCTGCACCATGCCAGTCAGACGAGAGTCCTCACCCTCAATAAGCTTCCTGTGTACATCCAAAGAGGAGGGAGGGTTGAAGAAAAGAAGCTAGTGTTTTTGGAGTCTGGCTTCTTTTCTGGCTTATTTAAAAAAATGTTAAATGCATTGGGCTATGTAATGTTACCTGTAGGTGGTAATTTCAATCTCAAGCCCCATTTTAACATTGAGCAGTTCTTGGTATTCACGCAGGAGCAATGCCATCCTTTCTTTGGTGGATTTCAGCTCAAGCTGCAAGGCTTCAATTCTTGCCTGGCAAAAAATGTTCAATAGGTCAATTTTTTGTTTGATTTTATTTTACAGGATATAGCATGATTTTGTTAGACTTTTCACCTGGAGTTCCTCTAGATCTTTTCTGTACTTCTCTTGAGTCTCATGGATTCTTGCTTCCAAAGCCTCGTTTTTGATCTTTAATGACTCTAAGTCCTGCACCTTATTTTGGATCTAGAAAAGTACCACATTCATTAATTCAGATGAATAAATTAAAATAATTTATTTCAAATAACATACAGTAATATTGTTGTTAATTTTAGTACAATTATATAATCACCACCAAGTTAATGAGCCCATCTGGTAAAGAAATATAACTGAAACATACGTCTTTCTTTGCAGTAACAATTTCCTCTCTTATGCTTCGAGCTTTGTCCATTTGCTTTGTCGATTTGTTGTTGAGGTCATCGAATTTAGTTTTGTACCATGAATCCATTTCCTAGACAAAAATAAAATTATTTTGATAAATTATTTCTAATAGAGACTATATGTCCTATAGGATCTCCCACTCCAAATTTTAACGAGGGCTATAGTATTTAATAATGTTAGTAGGCTAATAGTTTGTTATTTTTCTTTAAATGATATACATTATTATTATTTGCCCATTTGCCCACCTGTAAATTCTTGGCGGCCATGTTATCATACTGAAGTTGGATTTGCTTGAGCGCGTTTGACAGGTCGGGAAGAGAGAATGCGTCTTGGGCTGTGGCGTGGGCTGCGTATATCTGTCTCATAAGGTCGTCGATTTCCTAAAAATGCGATATAAATATTACAGTAAACACGACATTTCAAAAGCTTGTATTTTTTATTTATTAGGCTATAAATGTAATCACCTCCTTGTGTAGTCTTTGAAGGAATTCTAGTTCCACCTCCAAGTTTTCCAGCTGCTTTTCTAAAGCAATGCGCGTGGAGGTTGCGGCGTCCACGTCCTGTTAAAATGATAAAACATAAGACATTTTTTGCTGCATAAAGTAATATAAGAAAACGTCATAAGAAAAGAAACAGACCGGACGGAAAGCCTCGATGTCAATCTCGGCTTTCTTCCTCATCTCCACGGCCTCCTCATATTTAACCCTCATCATCTCCAGCTGACCCGCCATAGCATCCTTTGCAGCCACAGCGTTGTCCTTGAAAACAAGACGGAGTAATATCATGTGCAGTTTTCTGACAAAAAACCCCGTCTTTTTTAAGGTTCTATTGCCATTCTTTTTAATATGGTCTTAAATCTATTAGAATATTGGTCCACAATTTTAAATATTTACCCGCTGCGCTCTCATTTGGTCAGCAAGCCTCTTCAGTTCCTTGAGTTGCTCCTCGTACAACAAGCGCAGGCCGGTGGGCTTCAAGTATCGATTCTGGAGGGCCTCGATTTCAGTCTCCAACAATTTGTTCTGCTGCTCCAGCGATCTGACCTTTTTACAGAGAAAAAGGCGACACAGGATATATGTACATTTTCTCTGCAGTATACGGCTTCTGTCCATAGAGGTGCGAATAATTCGCTTTATCTTCTGAGCCAGCAGTGGCATCTCCACACTGCCAGTCTGTGCCATCCACTCAAGCGTGACCACATCAGACAAATTCTGTCAAAATGCCTCTGAAAGTAAGCCCCGCTTGCAAGGGCATTAAATATCCTTCCTTAGAGTAGGCCTGCTATGTATTTTGTGTAAAAACATAAACAAGCATAAAACGCACGGTGTGCAATTAAGTTTCGCTATTGTAATATATATATATATATTTGTCATTTAGTTCATTGTTAAAAAATGCAATACATTGTGAATGAGTGATGTGCTTAATTGCCTTCTCGATGTATGCTGCCAGTCGGTCGTTGAGCAGGACCATCTCTTGTTTCTCACTGGTTCGTGTACTGAGGAATTCACGGTTTTCCGCAGCAACTTGATCGAGATCGACGGCTGCGCCCCCTCCACTAACACAGATCGCCCCCATTTCGCCACTGCAATTCAGATTTATAAAAAAAATATATATATAAAAAACTGTACATAGGAAGTGAACGTTAGGTTGCGTGTGGCTATATGCCAAGGAAGGAAGATATATTTCATTGTCATGTTGGATTTTATTAGCCGACAATTATTGAGAGTACTCGCGTCTTTTAGAGACCGAGTGTGATTTCTAACGAAATAATAACTCTTGAAAGCAAAATATAAACATGATGTGGGAACCTTTGAAGCATATTCAGAATAAACAAAATAAGCCAATTATTATGAAGTAATAGAAAAAGCAAAATAAATAGGTAGAATTATGGAAATAAAACTGTTTTAATGTGGTTTCTCTTTTAACATTTGAAATATTCTTGTTTAACAGTGCAGTTGTTTTTAACATTTGTTTTTTTTCTTCTTAAATATTATAGTGTAACATTTATTCAACATAGAAATATGGTACTTTTAAAATGATTTCAATGATTCAGCAGATAAAAAAACATTGTTCTTTTCATAATACTGCAGATGGTGACATGCATTTTATGGTATTCTGCCCTGTCCCAACACTCAAAAAATAAATAAATTCAATTCAATAAATAAATAAATTGCTTTCAACCCATGTTTGGGTTGGCTATAATCCCAAAGGTTGGGTTTGTCTCTTTTTGACCCAACCATGCATGTGTTGAAAACAACCCAGCATATTTCTAAAAGTTTTTAAACAGTTTTTGCTTACCCAGTCATGAGGGGACGGCTGCGTGAGGATGAGATGGTTCTACGGCCCACTGCCATGTTGCTGCTGACTGCTATGGCATTGCGGGAGTAGCTGGTCGAACGGCACCTTCCGGTATCCCGTCTGACAGGGGAAGGGCTGCTTACCCTCACCTGATAAGAGGAGGTGCTGGTATCCTCGAAATGGCGCCGATAAGACGAGATCCTTTCAGGGCTGCGACTCATCATGGGACAGTGGCTTGTTTCAGTTGCTGGACTTGAAGGCCTAACTGTGTTGATCTTCCGTGAAGCTCCACTCACAAATACACACTCTTTGACAGGGGGTCCATGCTTCTTATACTTGGTCTCCATTATGAGTCAATGCTTCTGGAATTTTGAGCCTCTGCATCATAGCGAAATGGGCCTGTCGCTCAAACATTTATCAGGTTATTGAGAGGTGTTGAATGGAGTGAAATGATGAGGTAGCATGGGTCCATTAGTCTGTAGGTGCAGCCGGGATGTGATGTGGTTTGATTTGAAGGGATTTAATTACACATGCTTCAAGACGGGGCATGGAATAATGTCATGAGGTCAATGTGGAGAGAGATACTTGGTGAGAGATGTGATATTAATAGACGTTAATCTGAACCCTATTTACACGAAAGTGTGTAACAATGAGAAATCTAAGGGGAATTAACAACATTTTTTATGGCCTGTCAGAAATTCATGCTTGAGATGACTGGAGGATGTAAGTGGGAATAACAGTCTTGGGGTTGGGCCCTTTAATTAGGGTCCAAGGTTTTGAAAGCTGTGCTAATAGTATAATGGTTTATTTATGCAAGCTTTATCAGCTTACATGCTGCCATTTTTGTCATTATATACTATTGCTGTTTTTTTATTTTAATTGTTGACCAGATCTGGTTCATTAGTTTCTTCCCAGCTATCTAAGTTTTCCCAGGCATGTGGGAGGAAGGCTGGGTCTGCATTTCTCTGGGATGTGAACAGTGCTAAATGAG
Organism: Triplophysa rosa; assembly: GCF_024868665.1. Taxonomy (NCBI): domain Eukaryota; kingdom Metazoa; phylum Chordata; class Actinopteri; order Cypriniformes; family Nemacheilidae; genus Triplophysa; species Triplophysa rosa. The sequence goes on along the minus strand of NC_079897.1, from coordinate 23,441,799 downwards.
CTTAAACACCGAGGCGTTATTTTACTCCCGCTATCTCATTGATTTACAGTACATTAGTCAGCCCAATAGTGCATGCATGGTGCGCTCAAATGGAAAAACAATGACAGCACAGGTAGAGAAACTTGAGGTTATAGTAAGATGCTGTTATTTTATTCATTTTTACGTTTGATGTTGAGATTGTTTGCTCATTTCTAATTAAAACATTTTTACATTTGAAATACTTTCAAATAAGGATTGTCTTCAGTGAGTGACAGCTTTATCACATCCACATCAGTGATTATTACGGTACACATTTCTTGGTTTAAAGATTAACCTGCTGGTGCAGAAACCCATGTATGATTAATGGGAGTAACACATCACAAAAGAACATGAAATGCCAGCCGGATGATGTATAGTGTAAAAAGGGCTATAGGTATAGGATCTAAACAGGATGGAATAGGAATAGCTTGACCAAATTTAACACACTGTCATTATTTATTGACTGTTATTATTATTATTACTAACTCACACTGATAATCTTTGTCTCTAAAAATATTGATACTAATAAATAAAAATATAAATGTTTACATTTCTGTCCTAAATGGTAGATGTTTCAGTTTTATAATTAAACAGAAGAAAATTTAAGTAATGCCTGTCTTAGTACATCGCCCAAAGTCAATAAGAGTTCAACCAAAGATAAGATGAAGGCCCTATTAGATTTAGAATCTAAACATTCACTTACTGTAAGTCTATGAGAATCTTTGCAACATTGAAAGACAGGGAAAAGCAGATATACTGTTTTTTTTGTTAAGTACAATATACACAATGGAGCATCAATGTTTTATTTTCAAGAATATAAAAACAATTCTCTGACATAATATTTGGATTTTCTGCTCAAATATATTATTAGTTATAAGCCAATAGCCAATGCATATCAGTCATAATTAGACACATCGTGAACCTCTGAATTTCCATTTCATGTGAATGCACACTACTCATATCATATAACAGTGCATCTTTTCGGGCTTAAAATTTAACCACACAATTACATTCGGTCAAAACCATTAAATTCCTCTGTCTTGGTGGCACATTCTGATTCAGTGTCAATGGCTTAAATCAGATTGTAATACAACTGCATTGCTTTCACAGTGTTACCATGGCAATGGTCACTCTTTGGTTTGTATTAGTTCACGTTCTGCCCAGTCTTTCCATCCGCCGGGGTAATGCTGGACACTACAGGAAAAGAGAGAGCCAGAAAGTCATTGGGCACAAAACTTTAAAACAAAAATTTGTTTTTGATTTCAGGGTAGTTAAGATATAAAAATATTATATATAATTCATAATATAATTATGAAGTTATAAAAATGATCGATTCATATTTTTATTAACTTATTACAGCAAGGTGCGTAAAGAGGCAAAGAATATGTGTCACAGTTTTTGGTTTTATATTAAATGCTTACTTGGTGTAACCTAAAGACACTGCAGCATCCAGTGCTGTTTTGCTTCTTACACCAGCTAGGCAGGTAAAAACAATATTCTGGGAGGGTGATGGCATGTCTCCACCATACTTCTCCTTGAACTCCTCTGGACTAAGCTGGAGAGATCCATTCACCTGTGCCACTGCATGTGAAAGAAACAAGAGAAAAGTCACACAGTGTATTAAAAAACGAAAAAAAGGTAATTTGGAACGGTTTTGTGTACAGTTTAAAAAAAAGACAAGACCTAAAATGTGTACATGCAAACAGGAAGCACCTACAGGGCACGTTAATGGATCCCGGTATATTCCCGTACTCCCTGAGTTCCCACGGCTCACGGACGTCTATAACCACACCGGACCGGGCCACCAGCAGCTTCTTCAGCTGCTCGTAGGACACGTCTATTGAAGGCTTGCTCAATGAGCTGAAATGTCGCAATAAGCCACCCTCGTAACGTATAACACGGGTATCTGAAAGACGACAACAACATGGTCACTTGACCAACAGAGGACGTTCTTCCGCAGCATTATGCGTTATAGTACAATATTTACAATTACAACCTCAAACTATACAACGTAGACTTTTCAAAACTCTTTTACATGTTAAATACGATATGCATGGTAAATGCATGTTTGAAATGTATGTTCATAATCTGTCAATGTCAAACAAGCTATATTACATGTTGCTGTTGAATTTAGACTCCAAGTTACAAACACTCACGCTGTAAGCATCGTAAATGTGTCCAGCGTGAACCCGCTGCCAGCGGTCTTGTGACAGAAATAACATTTCTGCTCGCTAAAACGCGGGGAATGCTCCTCGACAGCCTAGCGCAGACATTTAACACCATGCTCGGATTAGGGTAAAAGTTGCAAGGTTACGATGTTCCCTTTGTCTTGTTTGTATGTAAATATAAACGAAATTACAAATGCGATTGAGATCAAGTTACGTAGCTTGGTTGCGCCGATCCACCGCTGTACGCATGCGCACTACTACGGATCACGTTAAAGGGACACTTCACCCAAAAAGGAAAATTCTGTCATCATTTACTCACCTTCGAGTTGTTCCAAAGCTGTATACATTTCATTGTTCTGATGAACACAGAGAAATATATTTGTAAAAATGCTTGTAACCATTGATTATCATAGTAGGAAAACATACAATGGTAGTCAAAAGTGCCCCAGAACCAACATTCTTCAAAATGTCTTCTTTTGTGTTCAACAGAACAAAAAAATGATAAAGTAGGAGTCAATGGGGGGCAAAATCTGTCTGGTTATAAGCGTTCTTCCAAATATCTTTCTCTGTGTTCATCAGAACAAAGAAATGTACACAGATTTGGAACAACTCGAAGAAATGATGACAGAATTTTTGGGTGAAGTATGATATCCATTTAAAGGACCAGAGTGGTACACTTGTTGTACGTGAAACGGTTATTCACGTTAAAAGTATTCGACCATGTTTGAGTTAAAACCCAACGCTTGTGGTGATGTTATTATAATACTAAATTAGTATGTTATTTATCAATTTAGTCATATTACGTTCTAAATATGATCATATATTTTGAATATTATACATTTGGTATTTTCTTTTCAATAACACTAGGATACTGAAAGTTCCCCTGATTAAAATTGTACCCAATATAAGTGAATATGCAATTGTGGCGAAAATGCTGGAAACATGACATTTATTTCCACCACATTTTGTAGATTCACAAACGCGTTTGGCTCTACGAGCATCCGTAGTGCGTCGATGAGGATACGACCACGTGATCAATGTAATACTTGTGCTTTCTGTTCTTCAAATGCCACCAACTATGCTCACAAACTCCGTTAATAAGTGTTGTTTTTCGGCATTGCGCAGTTACTAATTGTTTAAGTGCTACTTTTAAACACTTAAACAAAACTATCACCAGGCATTTCTGCCGTTTCTAGAAACTTGTAAGGATTTATAAGTTATTATCAGCCTCGCTGTTCCACCTGGACACTTGTCAACTGACGTTTGCTTGGTTGTTGTGAGCCTGGAGAGGAGGGGAAAATAAACGGGGTGAGATGTGCTTATAACTGTCATTCAAAGACTGTTTGACATTTGTAGCAACTGCTGTTTTATATAACCCTATGCTGTAAACAGATCTGACTTAATGCCGAAAAAGGAAAGGCCTCTGATATATGCTGTCAGTTAGCACAGTCTGATCATTTGTTTCGGTTCAAGTGTTATTGTGTGTTCTGTTACTGTGGTTACCTATTATTAGTTATTATTTTGTATACCTTCTCAATCCTCGTATTCCTAATGACGTCCTTAAAAGTCATGCTTGTCATTCTGATGCTAGTGACACTGTAGTTTTTGACATATAATATTCTAATTAGAGGATCAACATTGTTGTGTATGATCTTGTGATTCTTGACCGCTGGTGTTTGTGCAATGTTTCAGCAATAAATGCATATCTCTAAATGTAGTCAGCCATCATGTGGATCTTGGATCTTTTAAAAACTGGTTGCCTACCGTTTGACACACCCCTTTCAGGTCTTGAAATACTCTAGGACTACGTGGAAGCTGATGAGTTAAAGGGATAGTTCACCCAAAAATGAAAATTCTGTTATTTATTTACTCAACCTCAAGTTGTTCCAAACCTGAATACATTTCTTGTTGAACACAAAAGACATTTCTGGGGAACCTTTCTCTACCTTAGTCAGTATATTTTCATAGGTTTCAATGGTGCCCCAAAACTGTTTGGTTTCCCTTATTCTTCAAAATATCTTCTCTTGTGTTCAAAAGAACAAAGTAATTTATACAAGTATGGAACAACTTGACAGTGAGTAAATAATGACACTCTTTTCGTTTTTGTTTGTACTACCCTTTAAATCATTTATAGGTCTTAAAGTCCCACTGCATTTGATATTTTTATTACTTAAAGGAGTCATATGACACGGCTAAAATGAATATAATCGATTGTTTTAGGTGTGTTGCAATGCAATGTGTTTACACGATTTAAGGTAAAAAAAAGTGTATTTCCACATACCTTGCATGTTTGTATCTCCTCTTTGCCCCGCCTCTCTGAAACGCATGGATTTTTGACAAAGGTCATCGCTCTGAAAAGCGAGGTGTGCTATGATTGGCCAGTTAACCAGTGCGTAGTGATTGGTCAAATACTGCAAGCGTGTGACGGAAATGTAACGCCTCTTACCATATTTGGAACATCAGGTTCCAAAGCAATTGTGCTGACAGGTACGCCCACCTTACTTACGTGTACATTTGGGCGGTCTTAGTCAAATCATACCACGAACTGACGTGGATTTGTGGGGGTGTGGTTACACGAGGTGTTTCAGGCAGGTTTGGGTGAACGTTCGCTTTTAGATGGAATGCATCTTTTGTTCTGACACTTTCATTTTTGCAATTTTACGTGTCTAATACATGCATGAGCAACTTATAACGCACCAAAGACACAGAAAAGCACATGTTCGCGCCATATGACCCCTTTAAAACTCATATTTAAGCATTAAAAAAGCATATGTTAAAGTTTTGTCCTGTGATAATTCCTTCATGTCTTAAAATGACTTAAATTGAAACTCTACACCCTTGCTTCAATTAGTACACGCGGATTAATGAATATGCAAATTAGCCCCCACCTCCATCCAATCACATGACCTTGGACCATTGATTATAGGTACATAGATGCCTCTTATGACGTGTGAGCAGCGCGTGATCGTGTTGCAGAAGCAGAGCTGAAACAGCGATTGTTTCAGTGCCGAGTCTTTGCGCCATCTTTACATATCTATGGCTCGAATCTGTTAACGTGAATGGTTACAGGGTTATGATGTCAAACAGAGGCAGTTTCAAACTGCATTTTTCAAACTGTCTTTGGTAAACTGCAGTTTTATGGAGAAAATACTCTTCATTTTTGCACATGGTTTATCTTGAAGCATATTAAAAACTCCACATAGACATATAAACAACATTAAAAACTTGATTTTCACCACCGGGGGACTTTAAAAATTGTGTCTGGCCTCACCAACAACACAATAATCTCTTAGCTGTTACTATGTATTACATTTCAGTGTTGCCTGGGAACAACTAGGAAAGAAAGTGTAATAATGTTTTAATCAACATGTATTTCTTTAAATTAAAAAACACCTTGACCTTTTGAGATTATTAATTTAAGAGTCTTCAAAAACCCAATTTAAACTGTGCGGTGGGCTCTCATTTTCAATATGTGACTTTTTTCCTAGATACAAATGCGGCTGAAAGACCCCTTCTCTTTAAGAACCGCAGACATGACCAAGCGGTCCAACAAGCCAAAAAAGCCTCGGGATGAAGACTCTTCCGATGAGGTCGGCGGTAAGGATGCCATTTCTCACATTGTTCAGGGGACATCTGTTCCCGGATTTATGAAACATGAACATGTTCTTAAGACATAATATCCGATTGTTCTTAAGATAAATTATAGGAAGCTCAAAAGAATGTTTCTTAAAGAAGTAGTTCTCTTCAAACCTTTCCCCCATTGACTCTACGTAGTAGGAATAAAAATATGGCAGTTAAGAAGTTTTGTGAATCCGCCCCTGATGCTTGAAATCATCTATCACATTTTTTTAGACATTTCAAGATCTAACATGCACGTAGTTCCTCGGTCATAACATCAGGCATTGGGTTCCAGATTATGTATGTAATAGTGCTCGCACAGAGTTGTAAGATCTGCAGTCAAGATGTTTTTATGCCATTTAGGGCTGACATGTCAGCATGTGAGCAGAGCTGTGGACCTCAGTTCAGTGAAGAAGGCAGTGACGGGCAGCCTGTGGTCTGTCTGCTCGGAATGCCTTAAAGAGAGAAAGATGTTTGAGGGAGATGCAGCAGGAGTTCATGACATCATTGTGTGCCTCAAGTGTGGGTTCCAGGTAAAAATTAAAAAATAAATAAATTGTGTTTTTATAGCATTTCACCAAAACACCTGACACACTTAGATAAATAATGTAATAATTCATGTGTAATCTACCCAATCTATTTGACTGATCTAACACCATAGAATCATTTGTATATAAATAATGTAGTATTTTGCAATTGTACCAGAATTCACCCACATCCTAATTCAAATGACGTATTTGTCCCGATGAAAGAATATAAGTTTGCTGATTCACTATTGCAGGGATGTAACCAGGCAGAATCTCAGCATTCTACAAAACACCAGCAAGCCCATCACTCTGATTCTCACTGTATTACCATCAGCCTCAGTACGTGGAAGGCCTGGTAAGAAAACACAACTCATGAAGCAGCATTTTATATTAATTTATCCTTGTTTAAGTCATGATTCATGTGAGTTTGGGGTTTACGTGATAGATTATCAAATGTGCTTTGACAGGTGCTTTGAATGTAATGAAGAGCTCTCCACTCACTGCAATAAGAAGGCACTCGCTCAGACTCTAGACTTCCTCCAGAAGCACTCGGCAAAAACCACCTCAGGTAGTTTCCATCTAATAATGTTATTAACAGTCATTACACTGGTGCAGGGGCTGATTCTCCTCTGAAAATAGAAACCTGAAATTGCTTCATTTTTCACAGAATTTGGATTCCCTAGTAGAAGCTTAAAATGTTTTGTTTATGCTTAATATGGTTTCTTTGTATTCTTTGTTTTTCTTTAACGTATTGTCAACTGAAAGCACTGCAGTGATGTCTTCTATATACATTTCTGCTGTATTTCCTCTCTTGTATTCAGTTCAGTGCAGTTTTATTTGTATGGCGCTTTTCACAATACATACTGTTCCAAAGCAGCTTTACAAAGAAAAGTGCTGCACCACCCCAGTGAGCAAACCAAAACCAAAGTTAACAACGGTGAGGAAAAACTATGCTGTAGGTTGGTTAAACCTTGGAAACCAAATAGACCTAACAGTTCTTTTCTACCTGGCGCCTTACAAACACTTGTTTACTTGTTGTTTAGTTAATTTGTTATTTTGTTAAATCTAATGTTCACGGTTTATTTAAGAAAAGAGTCATTTTTGGGGATAAAACCTTTTAACTCGACAAAGACACATTACAGTTTTGCATATTTAGAGATGACATATTAACCTCTGTGATATTACAAGGCTCTCAGTGTTTAAATAGCTCAACTGGGAGAGCATGCAGATGATGCTACCAGGTCATGGGTTCAATCACAAGGAATGCATTGATTTGTGAACATATAATATGAATAAATACTTTGGATAAAAGTAGCTGCCAAACACATAAAACGGGTGTTTTTTAAATTTCCATTTAGTTTGTTTCTTGTCAGAACTGTCGTACTGTAGCTCCCTGGTTCCACCTAGAGTTCCAGCTGCTTTACTGCCTCGAACAAATGATGAAACAACCTGCAAAAGCACACTGTAATATTTTAACATAAAACATTATCCTCTGTTATGACTTTTTAACTTTTTGAGCTCAGTGTGAGAAGCGGTTTAGTATGAGTTTTCAGCCCCGGTTTAGAAATACCATGAATGTGCTGTTTACAGGGTTATGTACTTAAGTTGGATCAATGGCGCGCAGACAGAGAGGAATCAAATTTAGCATAAGCTACCTCATTTGAGCTCTTATTAAGTTATTTCAATTGGTTAAAACTCATCTGTCCGAAAACGTATTAGTGAAGTTTCAATAATAATTATTGGGATGGTGTTTGCCGCTATGAAAGATTAGAAATCTCATCCTCTAATATTACAGAAATATCATTTTCTTGTTAGTGGACCACTAATGAAATACAAAATAATTCTACCATCCCTGTCTTCCTGCTTTGGTGGAGTGGAGTTAAGCTCAGTCTGACTGGTCTCCTGTCACTCTCGGGTCTGTGCGACGCTTCTACACGTGCAGGGTCTTGCTGCAGAAGCTGTGCTCCAATTCCTTTACTGCCGCATGGCTGCGCTCATTAATGCCATTAGGCGCTTGAGTGCTGCTCCCCGCTCGGATTCCCTAAAGAACGGCTGCAGCTGTGAGGAGACAGGATCCTGTGCTCTGCTCCTCCCCCTGCCCTGCCGCATCTCCCATGATTCCTCCTCTCACTCGGAGCCTTTGGGTAGAGGGTCTTAGGAAAGGGCAAATGTTGCGAAAGTGGCTCAAGATATATATAAATGCTGATGTAAGAGTTTTACTTGCAGCTTAGCAGGCTGTCAACATGATATTTTAGCTTCAACTTTCAGCACTGTAGATACATTTAGCAGGACGTTTTTCCAGGTATGCAGACTTGCCAACTTAAGTTAATGTCTTTTGGTACTAACTTCGATCTGTTTGACTTGACGAACGCAGAGAAAACCCCTAACCAGTCGCACTGGGTGGTATTCCTCTGGTGAGGACCAGAAGTTAGCTGGTGGTGGTCGTCTGTGGTGCTGGGCCAGAGTCGTGCCACCTCCGGCCCACATCCTTCATACTCAGCTCTTTAAATTACCTGTTGCCATTCTTCTGTGTTCATTGTTCCCGGCAGGCTGGCTAAATAAGGGAGAAACGGTCGGCCATTGTTACTGCGAAATGGACTGGCGCTGGCATAGAGGAGCTGGTGAAATTGCATTTCTGCAATATTTGAAGGCCAGGTTTTTTTTTAGATGGAGGCTATTGTCGCATTCGCTTTTTCTCATAGACCCACAACACAAAAGAGCCCCAGCAAGAATTTTCCACAATCCATAATAGTTTTCCACAACAACAGCGGGGAGAAGAAAGAAAATCTATTAACTGCGCTCTCTCACCAAAAAGGCCTTCAGCTCAAGTACCAGAGTCTGGGTAGAAAGAGACTTGACCTCAGAGAGCCAGGCTTGTGCTTGAAACACAGCTGGGATGGCTTTATTTTGAGGAAATTAAAATGTTTTTCACTCAATAGGCCTCTGAGGCTGGAACATACAGCCGTTGATTCTTTATTTTCTCGTATTGGTTTTATTTATTACCGTTTTACACATCATTTCATATCTTATTAAGTGGGCATACTATATAAGTTTTGTGCTGTGAATGTCTTATATTAAAGTAATATTACATAATAGTTCTTATAATAACAGTGGTGGAACTTTGTTTGGAAAAGTGGTGGGGACAGAGATGACAAAAACAATACTTAAATAAATTGTTTCTGTAATAACTGGTTGGGAATATTTATCATATGTAGTACTCCGATTTTCGACTCCAGCTCTCACAGGTATGTGGTTCCCAAACTGTCATTTGGGGAGGGTCACTTGGCAGTTGCGGTGCGGTGCATGCGGTGCATTTTTATAAGGTTTTACTGTATATCTAATGTCTTGTTGATTAGGGGATGTTGGCCTCGGGTGCGAGAATGCTCTTCTATGTAGGTCAATCCATAGCCAGCATGTAAGGCACAGTTTTTATGTGTGTGTTCACTAACAAACAAGACGTTGGTTGGCTTTGGCCTCAGATGGCAAAGCAGTGCAGTTTTCATGCCCGGTGGTCACAACAAATTAACGAATTAATAAGACATTTGGTGTTGCTTGGTCTTCCTCATGACTGCTCGTGGTTTTCAGCCTGAGGATAACTGTCCTTCACTTTGTGGATAAAACCGTGTGCGTGTTCACTGCATTCAGTGCCGTCAATATATGCTCGACACAGAACACTTCCCTGAAACCAAGCTTAATGTCAGCTTGATAAACAGCCTTGTTTTCGCTTACCATAATTTACCCAGAAAGCTCCACCACTGAAGTTTCTCCATTAGGTTGCATTATATTTGTTCTGCCTCAAAGCATCTATAGGAGTTCTTGCCTCCCTGGACAGTTTGTCAGGAGTCCATGTCCAGTATTGTTATATTTTTGCGTTTATCTAATTATCTCTTTAAATCAATGAATTTCATTTGATTTGTATTTCAATTTGTGTTGGATTAACATCATTTATACCACACAATTCTTTCCCTTTTCGTATAATTTTCATTAAGGATACTATCCGTGTCTGCCGCTCTTTCTTTTTGCCACTTGTGTGTTTGGAGAAGGTCTGAATGGGCATGAGTGGATCGTTTAGGCTGCCCGGGGGACACGCTCCACAGTGTCACTGCTGCCCATATTCGGTGGCTCAGCAAGGAGAGCCAGGTGGTGGTGCCGAGTATGGGACAGTCAAGCGTGGCCGTGGAGCATGCCGACATTTGCCTTGACTAACTGCTGCAGGGAGAGGAAAAGTCTGTTTTTCCATATGCTTGATCAGGGCACTGTTCCCCCTCACCCACCTCCCCCAGTCCCCACTACACATCTCCTTCCCGGCTGACTGGCAGATGGCACTGTGAACATTGTTTACCTTGATCGACGGTCCCAGATGCAACGTGGCTCCATAGGCATTCCCACTCTGGACATTTGATTCTCATGTTCCGGGACTAGCAAAACATCCACATACACTAAAAGTGACATTATTTTCCCTTATTTGTTCCCTCGCCTTTGTTTGTTTTCTCCCGTTGTGCTGTGTGTCGCCGTTGTCCGCGGTGTTTTTCGACATATGGGCTCTCTCCCAAATGGCTGTGTGGACACAGACAAGCTTCCAGATGTTTCCATGTAGAGCTCCAGATGCTTTTTGGCTCCACTTAGGAACAGCGGCACTCGGGTCTATTGTTTTGACGCCCGATTACACCCCGTGAGAAAATCACGGAGAGCACAGAAGCTGCCCACTTTCGAATTTAATAGATTTTTACAGACTAAGCCAATGTCGTGTTACTGCTTAATACCGGGGTAGTTTGTACAGCGGGTGCCTTGGGATCTGCATCCAACATTTGGGCTCTGGAGACCATTGTTTCTTAAGGGAAAACCAATTTATTTTTCCTGAATTAGAGAACGTGTGTTGACCTTGAGCTTCCATGAAATGTGGCAATGCAACAGTGTGGATTGGTGGGGAGAGGGATCAAAATGAAGCGCTGGAATGTTGGTTTAACCTGAAAGAGGCAGTAAGACTTAGCGTTGTGTTTTATTGACCCATCACATTCTGGTTCTAAGAAATAACATTTTCCACCTTTCAGTGTCACTTGCTTGTGATTGGCTGATATCGTTACAAGTGTCTGAAGAGTGTGTTGTATAACTATTGCAGTCTGACTGTATGTAAACATCATGTATGTGTGAGCTGGGTGTTTTGTCAAGCAGAGATTTGTCTGAGGAAGGTCTCGAGTTGACCCCAGTCTGACATGTCTAATTGTTCGTTTTTGTCCTTTTTATTAACAAAGTCGATTCTATTGGGCATTTGGGAATGCAGTGGAAGCGTTATATATGTGGTTTGGTTTTGTGTAGGTTGTCAAAAAGATGACCTTCAACCTTCCGTCTGTACAGTTTGTGGATCAATGCCGAAATCGATACGCACCAAGGCAAATATACCTTACACTACATATACTGTGCTGCAACTCTCTACTTTCTTGAACTGGTAGGAGAAAGCCACTTTTAACTCTTTAAGAGTTCATTTTTGGAAAAGGCTTAACTGCAACAGCCATAGAAAAATGGTCATCAAAACCATTGATATTGGAAGATATTTGATTATGGACGGGCCGGACTAGAGAATTGTTTTTCATAAAATAAAAATAAAGAATCACATGAACATGTAAAACAGGGAAACTGAGGGATTGGACTGGTTACAGAGCAAGTATGTTTATTTTCCTGCGATGGTGCTGCTGATGCAGAAATGGCAGTAAGTAACCGTGTCAGTGGTGAGTTTTAATAGAGACAAACAGCATGCTGACATGTCATTGTAAGTGCCCGGGGTGCCAGCAGTTCTTCGTTCATTAATGCTTCATTTGACAGAACACCACTTGTGTTTTCTTTCACAAATGGTGCCATAAATAAATGTGGATAGAGTTTAAAAAGATTAATTTAGTGTTTTTATAAAAATATGTCTAAGGAGTCATTAAAAATGAAAAGGCACTAAATCATTTTGCACTAAAAATGCATTTATAATCATATATTTTTAAAATGTTTTTAAATGATTAAATACTGTGTTGACAAGTTGACAAGCACTTTTTAATACGTTTTATTGGTTAGATATTTGCAAAACCCAGTGAAACACATAAAGGGTCATGAAATATGGAGATACGATGTTTGAAAGGACAGCAGCGACATGAGACATTAATATTCTGCATTCATTAATGATCTGTGTACCAAACAATGAAAATATTATATCTAAAATAATCAATAAAATTTTGATTGAGCCTTTTGCTTTACATTTCAGTTTATTTTACTGGTCTTGAACAAATGATTGTTCCTGTAGCCCTGTTGGTAAGTCATGGGTTTGATCCCAACGTTTACATTTACATTTATGCATTTGGCAGACGCTTTTATCCAAAGTGACTTACATTGCATTATCCTATACATTTGTTTCTAAGTATGTGCAATCCCCTGGGGTCGAACCCACGACCTTGGCGTGTTAGCGCCATGCTCTTACCACTGAGCTGCAGGAATATAAAATGTATACCTTGAAGTGCACTGTAAGCCACATTGATGAAAGCGTCTGCCACACACAGAAATGTAAATGAAATCAGGTTTTCCTCTGTGGGACTCGGAGTGCTATTTAAGGGACTGACTGCTCGCTTAGAATTATCATGCAGGTTGCTTTCTTGTCTCCTGGGTGTTTAGAACAGTGCACCCGTCATTTCTCCTGAGTTTTGCTACGTTTGTGCAAAAAATCTCCCGTTCTCTCTCTGCGGGCCGTGTGTTTGGCCGTCTGGGCCAAGAAGCTCCTGCAGAGTCCTGGCTTTAGCGGGGAGCAGCTGGGCTTGCTCCACGCTCCCTAACCAGTGAACTCTAATCCAGCTGTCATCTGCAGTCTCTCCCAGCTGCTACCCAGCATGTTAACCCATTTCTCCTGCAGAAAAATCAAGCAGGGCACACTGGGCCAGGTCCAGTCCGGAACGCATATTTGTTGTTGTTTTTTACTCAAACTTGTCCTTTGACATCAGAGAAGAAGAAAGTTGTTTTTTCCTCGCTCTTCTTTACATCGGGGTTTTCTGCCTTTTGTAATGACAACTTTTTTAAATGCGGAATAGAAACTTTGTCTGTTAATATGAATTCCATCCTGTCTTATAGGAACAACCTCCAAAATCATCAAGCTCAGAGAAGAACCCACAGAGTGTGTGAACAGCACACTGACCCCTGTGAAGGGCATCAACAACCTGGGCAACACCTGCTTCTTTAATGCTGTCATGCAGGTAGCTCATATACAGTATCTTGATGTACTTGGATTATAATGTGTCATTTCTGAGAATGAAGCCAAACTTAATAACCTTTGCAGGAACTTTAGAATAAGACAAAAGTACTAAAGTACTAAAATACTAGGAAAAGGTTTACTTGTGATGAAGTGAATGAGATTTGAGAACTAGGACAGTGTCCTGCACTGTACGTTTTAAGAACCTCTGCTGTAACAGATATAAAATAAGATGATATTTAAATGATTTAATATCTATTTGCTGTTTAGCATATTTTTTAGATACTAAAAATATTGAGAAATTTAAGCTAAATCTCTCTTTTTAAATGTCGGTGTAGAATCTCTCCCAGACTCACATGCTGAACGACCTGATTCAGGAAGTCAAGGAGAAAGGACATAAAATAAAGATCTGCCCTACTGCTGAAAATACCTTGGTATGTTATACGACCCCACCTGTCACGGACCGCATTAGACTCTGGCCTCTCAGGTTTACAGATACACAGCAAAACATCTCATGTGCTTTGCTTCCTTCCAGGGGCCACTAACTGTGACATTGCCCAGCCCAGACCCCCTCACCTCAGCTATGTTCCTGTTCCTTCAAAGCATGAAGGAGCCTGGCAAAGGGCCCGTCTCCCCCAAGATCCTTTTCAACCAGCTCTGTCAGAAGTATGTCTACATTGCCACCTTTTGTAATACGCTCAAAAAAATGCCACCTCACTTGACTGACTTAAAGTTACAGCATCTGTCGCTTCCTGATGATAGCTTCATGATAAACATGTTTCTTCTGAGCTGCCCATGTATATAGTTTTCAGTTCAGCCACCTGATTTATCTTTATTAACAGGCAAGCATGCAGAATATTTGCAATAGGTCACAGTATTTATTAGAAGAAAATGACGTATTTATATAGCACTTTGTACCATGTTGCATTGTTTCAAAGCAGCTTTACATTAAAAAATGACTAAAGATGTTTTTTCTTTGCTCCATTTAAAGGGAAAATAAAACTTTAAACCTGCTTGTCATTTCAAACCTGTTTGACTTGTTTGAAGATATTTTGAAGAATGTCGTTAACTGGCACCCATTCACTTTCGTTTGGTTTTGTGTCCATACAATAGAAGTGAATGGTTGCCATTTAACAACATTCTTCAAAATATCTTCTTTTGTGTTCTGCGGAAGAAAGAAAGTCATACAGGTTTGAAATGTCAAGAGGATGAGTAAATAATGCCAGAATTTTCATTTTTGGGTGAACTATGACTTTAAATTTAGTGTACAAAAAAAAGTAAATGTTTTATGCTGATCAAAAGGTATCATTTTTTTGGACAAAGTACTTACTGCCACAATGCAAGGCCATTGTGGGTGGTTGCCAGAGTGTTGCTTTGTGGTTTTCAAGGTGTCATTTTTTTTCTTGAGTGCATTGCCATGAAGTTCTAGATGGTTGCTTGGATGTTTCCATCCAAAGTGTTCTGAGAGGTTGCTTTTTGGGCAAGAAGCCCACCGCCAAGTTTCTATTATATTACCCCCATCAGAATATTTTTCTTTCATTTTTGGCTGTTGATTTAATCATTGTACTTGTAAAAAAGTATAACATTTTGTAATACCACGGTATAGGTATTTTATTGAAGTACTGTATAACAGCATTTAGCTGTTTTTTTTTTTGAGTATGTAAAAGTAAGAACGGTCAGTACGGATAGTTTGGCAGCTTTGGTTGTTGCTTCACGGTTAACAGTTTCCAGGTTATGCTGCTTTAAATTTACTGAACGGCTGGTTGGATGACTGCTTTTGTGAGTTGTACAACGGTTCACCGGGTATTGTGTGAACATGCTGAATGGTTGGGTGGCTCAGGCAGGAGCCTGCCAGGCAGTTGGGTGTCTCTCTGGTGCTGCTGTGATTTGCACTCAGGTACTGTGCCTTTATCAGACCTCTGGGTTTGCATATGTGTACATGTACGTTCAACTCACCTGGCACCAACTCGGCCTGAAACGCAGCTATTCATTCGAGTGTGCAATGTGTGTGTGTTTTAATAAAATAAGTTGGCTGTTATTGATGTTTCAAAATTGTCGAGCGTTAGCCACTTACCTGTAATTGGCCTTTTGCTATTCAAGTCTTATTCAAGGCTGGTGGTAATAACTTTGCTCTTATACACAAACACTTGCATATAAGGTTAATGACACACAAAACTAGTGTTTAAACGCGTGAAAGCATTGACTCGCACTAAACCGGTCTGCCTGTGGACTAGCATTCACGTGACCGCACTCCAGAGAAGTAACTCACGGTTTATACAGTGAGACGGGGTCAAGTGAGGGCCTTGTGTGCAGCACAGCGTATCTGAGTGCCTGTGTGATCTAGCATGTCCTTGACAGAAAAGATCCTGTTTGGTTAATTCGTTTGCGGACAGCGGGTCACAGCTGCTGGTCTGATGGGGTACTTGAACTACGGCGGCATCTTAAACATCATCTTGTACGTTTGCCGTGTCGGACAATGTGACGGAATGGCGGCTTTTGGAGGGATGGAGGACACCTTTTTTGAAGGTGAGACAAACACCAACCATACAATGGGTGAAGACCAAGTGGTGTGTGTGTTACACAGCTGAGTGCTGTTGGCACGGCTGATTGAGGGCCTGGTCACTCGGCCAGCTGGACAGATCTAAGCGGTACCAGCGCCAGCAGTGATCCAAAGGGTAGCCGACTGCACTGCCTGCTCGACCACACACTGTTTCTGGTGCCAGTGAGGGTCCCAGCCTGTAAACACACGTACATACATACATGTATATATTTATCCTGACCCCTGATTTTGAACTAAATTTGATTCATGAACTGCAATTTAAAATCCTTTGGATATCACTGTGTGCATCTGTCTTGTAAATGGGTGACTTGGAACGGTAACTATTTCAAGAATGCACAAACAAGTTCTCCTTACCAGTTCAGTGTTTTAAATATACTTGCACAGAAGGTTGAACCTCTGCAAATTTAAAATATATTAGCCAAAGGAATGCTGAGAAGAGCAGCGACTCCAAGCACCTTGTTCTACACGTTTGTAGCTTTTATATGATTTCCCTGTGCTCTATTTATAAGTTAAATTCCTCTCAAGGATTCTTTATACAGTCATAATTTTAAAAAAATCGGTTGTACCTTTAAAACGTGCGATGGTAAATGACCTCTATTAAGATTGGCCAACCTCAAAATACCAATATAGTGTGCAGATCTTGGAGAGTGCAGGCAAAATCTGTATTAAACGGAATGATGTTTTGGTACACTCTTCACGTATTTTCTAGCATATGCTTATTCAAGCCTTGAAGATTTAAACGTTTTAAAAATATTTGTAATATTAATTTATAGGGCTGACAAATGATTAATCGCGGTATGTTATTTAATATAATATAAAAATATTACAATTAAAACACAAACAATTTGGACAAAGTTTAATTCAATTTCTATCAGTAAATAATTATTATATATTACAGTTCTCAAATGCTTTATATTAAATGAATGGGGCTGTCAAACGATTAATTGCGTCCAGAATTAAAGTTTGTTTTACATAATATATGTGTGTGTACTGTGCATATTATTTTTTATTTATAGACACGTATATGTACATTATACATATTTAGAAAACATGTTACAAGTATATTTGCCAGTAATTTAAATTTTACATATATTTTTATTCATTTTTATATTTTTCTTAAATATATATACATGTACTGTATGTATATGTGTTTATAAATACAAAATAATATGCACAGTACAGAGACATATATTATGTAAACACAAACTTTTATTCTGGATGCGATTAATTGTAAACCCAGCCAGTCATTTTTTGTGTGATTTAGGGGTGGTGTCCCGCACAGGCCTTAAGACTAGTCCTAGACTGAAAAAAAATGTTCGAACTATCTAAACTGAAAACAGCTTGCACTGACATATCTTAAAATACATCAGTGCCATTGTTTGGTCTCAAAATGCACACAAGTAATGTTTGGCATGTTTGTAAAAAGTACTTAAATGTCCTTATTTAAGCCCCTTACTGTTTTACATAAGGTAAACAACATTCTGTGAAAATAAGCTTGACATCTTTAATGTTGTCTGAGTAAGGCCATGTCAGAAATTGAAATCATGAAATGAATGGTTGAAATCAAAATTTGATGCTATTAGATTTTGTGAATTTAGCCTGGGTTTCACAAACTGGGTCACATATTTGGTCGGTGTGTCAGAAAGTCTACCGATCTTTGAGGAATGATTTGATAGACAAAAACTGTGGGACAGGGAAGCTAATGAATTTGTATATGCCTCATCAAGTCTGCGCGTGTGTGCGTGCGTGCGTGTGGTTTTCCGCGTAAGATGCATGTAGTGGCGTGTTGTACGTTGAACTGATGCAGTTAAGCTTGTGTGTTTGACATTGTGATGGCGCTTGTCGGCGTCTGGTACTAACTCATCCGCTGTTAATTGTGTTAGTGGTTGCAGCTGTCCGTCTGTGGCAGGGCCATATTGGGTGCACCGCTACAGGCTCCTTCAGCCTTCCCTTCCACTGGAATGAGCTTTTAGAACATTCTCCGTCTCTCTTCCACCTTTAGCCCAACCGAGCTCCTCTCACCGGTCAGCCTTCCTTCAGAACACACCCAACCACTGTTCTATATAAACATAACTCTTTAACAAGTGTATTAATTGTTAGTATTAAGTATGCTCCAAATTCCGATTCGGATTGAATTCAAACTTGTTTTATCATGTGACTTGATGACATATTAGAATCTATTACTGCGTGTTGTGGTTATGATGGTGTGGAGGGATGAGAAAAGATGCAGTGAAATAGAAAGGTGGGAGTCAGACCCTCTGTTCGTGACTTGTGTTTGGAGCAGGTGGAACTTATCAGTCCACGCACGGTAAAGATGTTCCAGACACTGCACGGCGCAGGATGATGCTTTACCCAGCCTGGCCTCACACGACACATGCACATTCCTACACATACACATTAGCTGGTAATGACAAAACCATAGATAAGCAGCTGGATAGCCAAGTGTCCTAACTAGGGATGCATCGATATGTAAATTTTGGCCGATAATCGATAATCTTTTAACATCGGAAGCCGATAACCGATATATTGGCCGATATACAGTATCTAAATATTAATATACAATTCCCTATAGAAAAGGCAAAAAGTGGACAACTGCTTTTATTTGAAAACATTCACTGCAGAAAACAAGGTAACCGTTAGTTCTCTTTTTTCCCCTGAAAACCATGTAGCCTACTTTACACTAGTTAATGATTCTTTAACTTTTCTGGTATAATTTTGATTTAATAAACAAATTATAGATGTTCTTCCAGAGCAACCCAGAAAAATGTTCTTAATAGCCACGTCTAACAGGTCTCAAGACAGAAAGATTTCAGATATCAGTCTGATTCAAGCAATGTGCTTTTGTTCCTATAATTTACATATTCAAATACCATATCTACATCAACAATGTTTTGCCAATAGCAGTAAGTGAATGATCACGACAGAAAGACAGTACTGTACTTTAACTGTGAGCAGCATGCAGCTGAAGAAGTTTAACCAGAAGAAATGATTTATCGGCTATAATATATCGGCCTAGATTTGATAATCGACCAATACCGATAACACTAAAAACGACCATTTATCGGCCGATACCGATATGGCCGATATTTATCGTGCATCCCTAGTCCTAACCCAACACCTTGACCTGCCCCTTTAACCTTGGGTTCATCACCGGGCCGAATGCCCTTCGCCACACCCTGACCAGCTATCCAACCCTAGTGCTAACGCTGCACAACAGGTTGATGCAGGGTCGACTCCAGCTGCCCATATGGCCCCCCACAGCTGGCCCACATCTGGTCTGGGCTGCCCAGCAGAGAAGTAGACGTCTTCTAAACGGCCAACACAGTTTTCCGCTAGATTTAGCACAGAGTTTGCTGGGAGGAAGGACGAACAGATCTCTACACGTCCTCGGTTCAGCAGTCTGGCATATTTGGGATGGCCTTGTCTGGTTCTGTTCTGCACGTCTGTAGTTTAAGTATATTTGGGCCTGAGGCATTAAACTCGCTTGAAGGACACCAAACTATGACAAGTGTTTTAGGCAATTTAAGCAGTAATATTATTAAGAGTTTGCACTTTTTAAAATCCTTTAGCTATTCAATTTTAGTAAAAGTATTTTGCAGGCATTTACATTACATAAGTAAACCGTATTAACAAAATGAGTTAAAGCAGTCATTGCTTTGAAAAGTGTTACGTCAAATATTAATGTGTGAAAATTAAAGCCTCATTCAGGCTGCACTTTTAAAATTTAGGGCTTTACCGAAAAATAAATACAGTGAGGGAAATAATGATTTGATCCCCTGCTGATTTTGTAAGTCTGGACCATGGTGTTGGAGAGGTTGAAATGGAAGATACAGATTCTGTTGGCAGGCATCTTTTATATACATAACAAGCTGATTTAGGAGTACTTTCTTAAAGTGACCGGACTAATCTGCGGTCCATATAGGCACATAACCAATCTGTGGAGCCAGAATTCTTGCTAGTTGGTAGGGGATGAAATACTTATTTCACTGACTGAAATGCAAATCAATTTATAACCTTTATATAACATTTTTTCCCCTGATTTATTTTTGATATTCTGTCTCTATCAGTTAAAATAAACCCACCATAATTATAGACCCTTCATTTCT
Source organism: Triplophysa rosa (assembly GCF_024868665.1). Classification (NCBI taxonomy): domain Eukaryota; kingdom Metazoa; phylum Chordata; class Actinopteri; order Cypriniformes; family Nemacheilidae; genus Triplophysa; species Triplophysa rosa. The sequence continues at coordinate 23,421,586 of NC_079897.1, read as the reverse complement.
TTGTAAGCAGGCAAACTTACAAAATCAGCAGGGAATCAAATAATTATTTCCCTCACTGTATATATTAGCTGTAGCTCACATTCCAGTCATGTAATTCATTAAAAAGAGAAAATTAGTTAAAGCTTGAAATACTTTGTAGATTTTTGTTTTTGTATGGATGTGTATGTGTGGCTGTGCGCGACTGACCTCACAGCTGGTTGAATGAAAATTGTTATGAGGAAAATATAATAACCACCTCTAGGATCCTGAAACCAGCCGAGAGACAGCAAGAGTCATCAAAGAAAAGGCCTTGAGAGAAGATTATGTTCTTTCTCCTCCCGTCTTTAGACTTCTATATGCTGCGGATTGCTTTTTGTGCGTGGCTAATTGGTGTTTGCGTAGCTTTGGTTGCTTTTGTCAATGTGGATGTATTTACACTTGTGCCAGTCTGTTTCTTGTGACAGGAAATCTGATTCTGTGCCTTATGTGTGTGTGTGTTTGCAGGGCGCCTCGATTTAAAGGTTACCAGCAACAGGACAGTCAGGAATTGTTACACTACCTTCTGGACTCTGTGAGAGTGGAAGAGACGAAGGTGAGTGTGTGTTTAGAATCCCTTTTCCTAAAATGCAGTAACACAAACTGAAAGAATAAAGAGACACTTTTGAGGGGCTGACCTCTGTCGTGTAGACGCACAAGTAGTTTGATAGAGCGGTTCTTTTCTGTGACTTCGGCTTGTGGGGCTCTTATTCTGGATGTGTCCAGCGCCATGGGGCCAACACCCATGCAACCCCACCAGTGGCCCTTACTACCCTAAGAAAGCGGGTGCAGAATCGGGCGGCGAGCCCCGGGGCCAGCCAGACCCATTCAGACCCGTGAATAAGGACAGTTGTGCCACTTAGAAACCTTGCAAGTGGCGCGACTGGCCTCATTGTGCACCCTGGGAAACAAGTCAGCTGCTTGCTGAGGCTTTGTGATGGAGCTCCATAACCACCCACCTCCCTCCTTCCCTCCCTCCACACTTATGGGAGGCTGAGAGGAAGAACATAGGGAACAATCTGCCTTAAGTGCTTCTGGTTATCTCAGCATGTGTGATTAAAAGACAGCGTAAACTGTATTTCTGTGCTAAGGCATTAAAACAATATAGGAAAATATACTGCAAAAAAGAATTTGTTACTCAGTATTTTTGTCTCATTTTGCAGTACAAATGTCTAAAAAGAATTCGATCAAGAGGCATTTTCTTTAGAAGTCTTGTTTTCTGCGGAAAATACTTAAGTGAGTTTAGACTTAATATAAAGTAAATGTAAAAGTTTATTTTCTCATCCCGGCATTATATTTTCACTTGTTTTAAGTACTCTGGATGATATTTTTCGTTGTTTAAAGCGTAAGCATACATCATTTTTATATATTTTTTTCAGAAAACAAGAGTGAATATATGTGACTAAGTCTGTGAAAACCAGGCTAATGTATCAGAATCTGTTTATGAGATAACAAGCATTAAAGTTTGATTCTAACTATGATTTAAATCTATAACATGGTCTTACTCGGAGATATCAAGGTTATATTTTCACAGAACGGTCTTTACAATATGTAGGATTAATTTCTATAGAAAACTAAATCACAAAAAATGACTGTAGCTGGGTTTTTTCACAGACCGGGTCGCATATTAGGTTATTTTTATTGTCAAGTAAATGTAACTTGATTTAAGAATGTTTTGATATTTATACTGGAAAACAAGACAAAAATGCTAAGTAAGAAATAATTTTTTGAAATATCTAAACATGGACAAATTACACAAAAATGGGGGGGTCACAAAATCTGACGCTGTTAGTAAAGATTTTTCAATTTTGCATTTCTTAAATTGAAATAAATTATAATTTTACAATATCAGTTATATAAATTAAAAATTCAATTGAATAATTTGTGTTAGATTATAGCCCATTCATTGGACATGCGTGCCTGACCCCCAGTTAACTTCCGGTTTATGTTTGGCTAGTGTAATAATAACTATATATTTTTTATTTAATTTATGTTCATTTTAATTTATATTATTATTTTACTGTATAATAATTGTATTAAATAAACGATTTGTTGAATTTTGTTGTATGTTCATTTTATTAAAAAACAATTTGTTGAATGGGTCCTGTAGTTTGGTCGCATTTAAACAAACCGTATGGTAAACTGACATCTAGCGGTTGAGCTTGGTATCGCAGTCTAAATTCAAAATATTGGAGAGACAAGTTTAGCAAAGTAAAGGTTTTTCTCGGTTTCTTTTGATTGTTATCATAAATAATCTACAGGCACTCTATTGTTTGTGAATGTGTACAGGAAGACCAGTTGGGGTCACAAAAGTGCGCATGCGCAGTAACGTTTGTTTATGTTTATGTACATTTCTTAGTTTTTGCCATGTCCACCTTTCACTTTAACATCATGCAGTCGAGCTGGCATGACATTCACAAGGTTGTGCACAACCTGATGATCCATTTTAGTCCAACATGATTTAAAAATGTTTCAGAGATCATTTTGTGGGTTTCTATGGAAGCAAGGAAATGAACATAACACAAATGGCACAAAAAGCTTATAATTAATTAATTAGAAATTTGCTCGCATTGGATTAATGACCTTGAATCGTACACAGAATTAAATATTAAAAACAATTATTTAAGGGTATTTAATTCTATTTTCTGTTTAATTTATTTCATGTTTTACTCTTTCTTTGATTTTAGGTTTTTCAAATCGTAATATTTCTTTATATCCATGTTAAAATAAGTTTTCTCTTTCAGAACCCACTGTATAGACGGTTTAGCGGCAACAACATAAACAAACGTTATGCGGCTCACATTTAACTTCCAGTAGACCTCCGGAAAGAATCTATAACTGTTGAGTAGTTTTAATTCAATTTAATACAGTTATTATACAATAAAATATCAATATAAATTAAATACAAAATACATAAAAACACAGACCGGATGTTAACTTAGGACCAGGCACGTGTGTCTGATGAAACCGTCTATATGCAAAGTAAACAACATCATCAAATTCAGTCTTAAAAAAAGTTAGGTGTTGATTAAGGTCTTTAAATGAATGATTAATTGCTTAAAAAACACTCTATATTGTGATAGAGCTGTGAGCTCTTAAACCAGTCACCAAACATGGACACCACAATATTTATGTTGATCGGCCAATAGGATCAGTGCTCACAATATGCTAATAAAACCTCAATGAATTATAACCAATTAGCTGTTGAATAAAAATGCTAAGAATGAGCTGCTCAAGTGAGCTCAACTTCTGAAGAGTGTGGTGGCCTAGTTATTTTAGGATGCGTGTGTTTGTGTGATTAATTAGTGTGTGTTGCGGCGGGGTCCGACATTGACGGGGGTTTTGGGGGGCTGAAGGAGAGGGATTAGCTAGTCTTTTGACCTAAATAGCTCATCCTTAGCGTGGGGACGGGACAATGGAGGAGACCCGTCGAGCCCTATAGCCACCGCCACCACGGCCAATTATCTATTGATTGGTGCTTTACTGTGACGGTGTCGACAAACAGCTCTCTATCCAACAGAGTCACTGACCATGTCACCTCTCATTGAGACCACAAGAACACTCCTCTTTAGAAGTCGTCATTGCTGTTGTATACACAAAATATACAGTGCATACAGTGTGTTTTTATAAAATGCTCGAAGGCCACACGTTTGAATTTTCACCTGAACATGCCTGTGGCCTTGCCTTGTAGTGTCATTTATTTGTTTACTTGTTTGTGTTGCCATACAAACCTACAATAAATGTTTTTCTGGGAGTAAATCGTGAAGTGTAAGTGTAAAGAGGAGAGAGTTTTTTATTTTGTTATCGATTTCAAATCTGGTTTGTATTTCTCAGTTTTTCTTATAAATAACACGTGAAGTCTCTATTATTATAAGATGTGAACTTTAACTGTGTTGCCAGTATTTTGAGCATATAAAGAAGCAACTGTGACAGCAGCTGAGCTTCGTCGTCTGATAAAATGGCATCACTTTGTGTTTACATTGACAGCGGATTAAAGCAGGCATCCTCAAAGCCTTTAACAACCCCACCGAGAAAACGGCTGATGAAGAGACCAAACGACAAGTGAAGGGTGCTTGGTCATTGCATTTCACATCACTCAGAGCTGTATTGCCATCTAGTGACAGCTTGTGTTCACTACTAAATAATATTTCAATAAAATTATTATTCAAAAAGATACTTCAGAGTAACATCAGATCATTTGTTTTCTGCTTAAAAAAACGTGATTAATTTGAGTGCATTAAATAAATCGCTTGTGTCTTACATGCTTCTTATCTACAGCTTATGGGAAGGAAGGTGTAAAAATGAATTTTGTTGATCGTATTTTCGTCGGAGAACTAACCAGCACCATAATGTGTGAGGAGTGCGAACACGTAAGCATTTCTTCTTTCTAATGTGCAATATCTTGATAAATATGTTCAAACCATGTGACCGCAAGCATTCTTTTTAGGGCTGTCAACGGATTAATCGCATCTATAATAAAAGTTTGTGTTAACATAATATATGTCTGTGTACTGTGCATATTAATTTTGTATTTATAAACACACATGCATACACATGTATATATATTTATTTACATGTATTTATTTATATTTAGCAATAATTTAAATTATATATAAATGTTTATTATATTTTTCTTAAATACTATATGTACGTGTATGTTTTTATGAATACAAAATGAATATTTATTATGTAAACACAAACTTTTATTCTGGATGCGATTAATCCTTTGACAGCCCTAATTCTTTTATTTCGTTTTATAGACCACTGTGAATGATGTAAACAACGCTGGTTCAGCACCGGTCCAGAAGAACTTCCTGTTTCAGTTTCTTAACACTACACAAACAAAATACAACCAACCGAACAGAGTAAAATGTTAAACGAATATATAAGATTTCATAATGTATGTAAGATTTAAAAAATATATCAATAAAAATGAAACCGGAAGTTCCTCTGGACCAGTGTTTACATCTTGAGAAATGGTCTATATAATACTGATATTAATATAAGAATATTTTGTAGAATATGTGTTAAAGCTACTTTCAGTTCTACAATTGAGCGTTCAACATCGGTGTGCTTCACTTCTAGATTTCTACCGTGAAAGAAGCCTTCATTGATATCTCACTCCCCATCATAGAGGAAAGGGTAAGACCTTATATGTAAGACCTGTATATCCTGTCACATATTAGAACATGTTCCGTAGTAAAAACTTCTTAATGGTTTTGAATTCTCTGGATGGTTGACTGAAGGAAAACTTGTCCATTTTGCTTGCTCAGATCTCTAAGCCCACAAACCTGGGTAGACTGGGGAAAAGTGGGCGGGACCAGGATGTTCTGGGCTCCCATGTCGACGACTTATCAACTGCCCATTCACAGGCCAATAGAAACACTAGGAGGATGAGTGGACAGGTAGGCGGAGCTATTAAAATACAATGCAATGCAAACATTCAGTATATCCAGTATTGTCTTACATAGTGATGACATCATGCTATTTGTGTAATCTAGGTGAAAGTTAAAGACTTAATAGTTGAAAGGCAAAGATTATTTGCATTAAATAGTATGTGCTTGTGCTTTTGTATGTGCCATCAGAAACCACAGAGTCGACATTCGTCCACTTCTCACGATGAGAGGGTAGCAGACTCTTTATCTAGCCGACAAGAGGAAGAGCTCTGTGTGGCTGGGCGTGGCCTAGCCAGTTACCCGGCTGATACGACGGGCAGCCAATCAGACTGCAGCGACAAGGATTCCAACTTGGACAGCAGTAATGATGCGGACAGCGAGGCATCTGAAAGTGAATGGTCTCCCCGAAACCCATGCACACCGAGTCACTGTAGCACCTCAGATAAAGCGTTCACCACGACTACACCAACAGCAATGCACAACGTAAAGCCGAACCTGAGCCCAAGCTCAACCAGCATACCCTCTCTTAGACCTCAACAGGGTGGTGCCGTAGAGCAGCTTGTCAGCGCCGTGTCCAAGTTGGGCCTGGTGCACACTTCCACCGACACCCTGCCTGTCAGCCACTGCCCAGATGAGCAGGCGGAGAACCGGGACAGGGAGAGAGATCGTCAGCATCATCAAGGGGCTTTTCAAGCCCTTTGTCACAGCTACACACCCAGTTCCAAAGAGTGCTCTGTGCAATCCTGCCTGCATCAGTTTACCTCTGTTGAGCTGCTCATGGGCAACAACAAACTGCTTTGTGAGAACTGCACTGAGCGGAGGCAGAGACAGCCGAAGAGAAGTAGCGGTGCAGGTTAGAACTTTGTTTATATAATGCTGTATATACAGTGTGGTACAAAACTCTGGGACCTGGGAAGTATCTCGGAAGTTAAAAGCTTTTGGGCTATTTTTCAGGTTGCTCCAGCTCTTCGTAGCATGACTAGGGTGATATCATTTTCCAATAGGCAGATTAAAGGCTCTTTAAAGGGACACTTCACCCAATAATGAAAATTCTGTCATCATTTACTCACCTTCGAGTTGTTCTAAATCTGTATGCATTTCTTTGTTCTGATGAACACAGAGAAAGATATTTGGAAGAATGCTTGTAACCAGACAGATTTTGCCCCCCATTTACTACCATAGTAGAAATACAATGGGAGTCAAAAGTGCCCCAGAACTGTTTGCGGTCCCACATTCTTCAAAATGTCTTCTTTTGTGTTCAACAGAAGAAAAAAAAATATAAAATATTTTTTTCTACTATGGGGGCGAGATCTGTTTGGTTAAGTATTCTTCCAAATATCTTTCTCTGTGTTCATCAGAACAAAGAAATGTATACAGATTTGGAACAATTCAAAGGCGAGTAAATAATTTTTTGTATATTTAATGATTTTTTAAATTCATTTTTGGGTGAAGTATCCCTTTAAAGACGGGACTTTCGTACAGTTTTTCTTCAGTGAATGTATTTGGGTCAGTGACGTATAAGGATGCCAATTTTAAATTACAAATGAATAATAATATCTATTGCAGTTATTCAAACATTAAAGTCGACATTAAATTAAAAAAGATAATTCAAATTGGTTTACAAAGTGGTGAAGTATTTATTATAAAATATTTATCCGTGCACATCATTATTTTGAAAAAATGTTAACCTCCTCCCCCTTTTTTTGTGCGAAGGCGGGGCTGCAATGACTGACAGATTGCAAACTGGCGTTCAAGTCTTTCACATTTTAACGATGCAATCAGTTGTGGGTGGATGAAATCAAGTCCCGTCCTGGTCCTTTTTTCTAATTTCAGAAGTTTTTTCACTCCGATATGGAAGAAAAGACAATCGCTACTTCCTTTTAATGCCGACTTTAAGAAAGTGGTGTACACATGAATGCAGATTAAAATTTTAAATGAAGTGATTTTAGTGTTTTTCATCTATGAATTGGCCATAGCCTTAAAAAAAAGTCATGTGGTGTGACTGTGGTTTAGTATTTAGAGTGTTTAGAGACAGAGTATTTGCATTTCTTTGAGTTTTGGTAAGCAATCGTCTGTTATATTTTTGTTCCATAATTTTGTTTTCTTAAATGAACAAAATAAACAAACATATTTTTCCTGAAAACCGCATACAACTGATATACATATTTTAAAAATGGCATTCACTTAAGCATAATGTATCATAGATTCATATTTCAACCACAGAAATTGGATATAGTTTATTTCTAATTATTACACGGCTCGTTGAAATGCTTGATTCTGATTGGCTAGTCGCGACATTTGCAGATTCATTTTCCCAGATAACAACCTCTCAAAACTAATAACACACCGTAACCTGGATGCAGCCAACCATTTTGACGTTTTTTTTGACAAATTAAATATAAATATGTCCTTTAATAACATATATGACATTATATTTACAAATGATTAAACCAAATTGCTTGTTCGTGGCATTTGAATGTAGTTTCTTACCTAAAAACGAAACTACATGGCTTTCCTCGCGAAAGGTCTGCATTCTGTAAAAATGAGCTAATAAGATATTTCATACTTGAACACAATTATTGACATTATTGGTCACACCACACGATAAGCGGTCGTATACGTCATTAACCCGTTTACAAGCTGCTTTAAATGTACTTCTTACACTTAAGGTTTATTATATTATATGTGTATTTCAGATAAGAAAGCCGAGAAGGTCTACACCAGTGCCCGTAAACAGATGCTTATCTCTGCCCTTCCTCCAGTGGTCACCCTTCACCTGAAACGCTTTCACCAGGTGTGAATCTCAGTATCCAAGCAACTGCGGTTACCTGCACTGTATTTCTCTTAAACACTACTAGGTTAACTACGAAGTCTTTTACTGCTCGATATACAAAGTAAAGTGTCATTTGATGAAATGATCATTGTTGTCTTTGAAATCATTGGCTGGTTACTGAGCTTTTAAAAATGTATAATAATGGCGAGCAAGGTTACATGTTTTGTGCTTGACGTATCGATCGGTCCGTGTTTTCGCAGGCTGGGATGAATCTGAGGAAAGTTAATAGACATGTGGACTTTCCTCTTATTTTGGACCTGGCACCATTCTGCTCTGCCACTTGCAAGGTACAGATCACTGTTATCAACATCAGCGATTTAAGATTTCACACAATTCTTCCATGTTATTGATTTTGCTTTCATGTGCTTGGCAGAACCTTGGATCGGGAGAGCGCGTGCTGTACAGCTTGTATGGCATTGTGGAACACAGCGGATCGATGCGAGGGGGGCACTACGCTGCTTATGTGAAGGTCTGCGCCCCTGCACGTAGAACTGAGCAGCGGAGAAACCAGTCAGGTACAAGGCTTCTGCCTACCAGAGTTTCCATTATAAATCCCCAATATAATTTCTTGACAGCTTCCATTGAAAAGCCTGAAAAACATGTAGGTACACAAAGTGTTCCTTGCATCCCACCATTGGACCCCCAGTCTCTACAGCCTAGAAGATGTGGCTTTTTCGGTGAAGGCCAGGCAGTATTGTTTGGTGTTGATGTATAGATGCATTCCTCTCCCCTCAAAGCTCAAGGAGAAACCTCGCTTTCAGCTGCAGAAGGTGGAGTGAAAAGCTCAGAGACCGAGCTGAGAGAATCGATTTTGTTCGTTGGTAGTTAACCACAATCGGATATATTGTTGCAAGGCTATCGGGAGGTTACGTGCTAAATACAAGCCGTGAAAGACTACCTGAACAGCAGCAGGGGCAGAAAATCCATTTTGCACCCCCTTGTTTCTCTTCTCATGTCTATGCAGGTTTTGTGTCCCGAGTTGTTGTGTTTCTCTGAATACTGATGTGTTTGTGTGTTTTAGGTCCAAGAGAGGCAAGTTCTGCACCACAAGGTCAGTGGGTTTATGTTAGCGACACCAACGTACAGACTGTACCGGAGTCCAGAGTGCTTAACTCTCAAGCTTATTTACTCTTCTATGAAGAGCTGCCGTAGAGCTGCGTGACCGTAAAATGTTCCAGATGAACTCTGGCAACAGACAATATCAGCTTGGACAACACCTGTCACCTACTGCATGCCTCTGAATTTTAATGTCAGAAGGATTCTACATACTGTACTAAATACAAGCTTGGCCATAAAGCCCCAGGGTCTTATTCATTACTCAAAGATGATCTGAATAGGGATTGGACAATGGGATTAATTATTATAGATGTAAAATGATGTTCTAAATGTAAGTTATTTATGACATATTTTTATTTGTCAAAAGGAGACATTTATTTTGCAGGCGTATTTGCCAAAGAGTAATTTACAAAAACATGCATAATATATGAAATACAAGTGGGAAATAGGAAGAATGACCTTGGTCATAAGAATATCTACTCCCTGTAATGAAAGGAAAACTCGGCATCATTTTATTTTGCCCTGGATTATACAATATCACACAAACGGATATGAAGAGTTGTTTTGCAAAAACATGTTTTTGTTGTGCAATCCAAGTAATGTCAATCGAACTTCAGTCGGGTTGTTTTGATTGGGTAATATTAACTTAAATAAATACAGCTAACGAACATAATAAAAAGTTATATGTTTTTGTAAACAAACTCTTCATATACTCGCAGACACAACATGTAATGAAGTGTTTAGAGACAGTACTCCATATTCAAAACATTGCTCGGTTACTCTGTAATAAATAAAAAATGGTTAATTTTCGTTTTTGCTTTGGTTTACAATACAGCTGTAGCTTTCACCTAATTTTTCAGTGTTTCATGACATAGATTTGAATTGCCCCTTTACGGTTTCATGAAGTCATTTGATTTTGAGGTATAACATATTTCATCATATATAGTTCTAATGTTAGGGAGTTGGACTTTATAAAACAAAGCCTAATTTTTATGTTGCAGAATTGAAATATTAAATACTGAAATATTCCCCCGCCTCGTGACTTTTGAACCCACATCAGTGCCTGCAGTTTATGAGGGCTAAGATTTTGCATGTTTTGAGCAAAGTATTAAGATCATCAGCATAAAGAGAATGGTATATACAGTATATACCGAATTAGCAATACACATACTGTTTATCACTGTAGCCTATATAGAATCTGTACCATTTTCTATACCGTTCATTTGGTTTAATGGCCAGATATTGTAACACCTCATTTGTGGTATCTGAGTCTGCAGGGGTCTTCAAGCTTTTCTTTTGCTTGAATTTTGTGAGCATAATCAAATATTATCTATTTGAGTGATTTAGGATCATTTATTTGATGAAAACCTTTGACTGCTGCCTGTGAGTGGATTATTTTAATTGTTTTTGGGCTTTTGCATTCTTCTGGGTCTGGTTGGTCTTTCTGGAGACATTGTTGGCCATTAGCCTGCGCTGTCGCCACAAATCCCAGGATGCCATTTTCACTCTTTACACAGTGGCGATTCGGCGTGACGGGTGCAAAGGCGTGCTGTTTTAGAACATGTCCCTGACTGGTGAAGAAGAGGTGGGTGTGGAATCGAGAAAAGGGCAACGTCCGAATTCATCCCGTTCTCCTCTCCTCATTATGTGACACAAGCTGTTAGACTGTTATCAGTTACAACCATGTGTACAGACACCAACAAGAATGTGTAATCTATGTGAAGTGTGTGTCTATTTTTAAAGCAGGATTCTGGGTTAGGGACATTGCAGGTTTTTGCAGATCATATGTGATTTAATCCGAGTTAATGATAAGATGTGTTCCCTCAGTCCAAACTGACAGAGGAACCTGATATGGGGGACGGGTGGAGCTGCTTTTCCTTTCAGAAGAACCTGCTGAATTGGTAGAAAGATCACTCGCCTGCCAGTAAGAGATATAGTACATGCCTTAAAATAAATGCCAAGACATGTTGTTGGGGTGGCATGTCACATACCTCCAGGGCAGACATAACGAATGCTTACAAAGGATGATGCTTGTTATCGTTTTGATCCAGCTGTGATTTCTGGAGAACACAACAACATATCCAATTCTGTCACTCTTTGGAATGTCATTCTGTCTGTTTGGGATGGCAATGCAGTATTTTTGTCTGCAAACAGTTCAATTATATTCCCTGGATTTCAATTGAATAGGTGGGTAATCTACTCTTTATTTGGGGGGGTTTCAGACAGTCTTCTTTATTTTTACTTATTGTGTAAATATATCAGAGAGATTTGGTTTATTCAACTCTTAGGTGTTTTATGCATTCAAATAGTTCATTGCAGTTTTAATCTTCACACATCTCTCCTTTCTTTGAGACTGAAGATATATAAATAAAATAAATACTGAAAATTGTTTGTTTTTATTTTGGTAATGTAGGCCATGTAGTCACTATTGTTTTACCCTTTTTTATTTTTCCCTTCACTGGGTGGGATTAATTTAATATTTCACAATCCTTACATTATTGCTGTCATGAAATCTGCATGCTATTAACCATGAAAAAAGAAACTAGTGTATGGCATTGCAGTTTAACTTCCAATCTTCTCCCTGCTGATTTCCAGATTAGCAACAGTTTTATAAACCCACAACATTGTCAGTTTAACATATTTTCATTAATCTATCTATATGCATATTTCACAATTTATGTTGCATACAGTGACACTGTAGTTATTTAAAACTACGCTGATCAGACGCGGAGCTCAAAAATCAAATTAGCTTATTCTTTTATAATGTATGTATATATAGAGAGAGCGATATATATATAAATAGATATTATAATTTAAATTTGTCAAGTGTTTACTTATTTTTGAGGAAATAGTTTACTACGTTTATCATGTTTGGTAAACTGGTAACGTGATAATATTGTAAGCGCTAGGGGGCGCTTGCTGCGAGGTCACTCTGGTCGCTATTGTTTCCGGGTTATCATTTCATCGCCATTTTACTGCTGACTGAGTGAGAAACTGAAGAGGTAAGAGAGCGATTGTATTTGTAAAACTTCACTAAACATTCCTCTATTTCTCCTCGACATCAGATGTAACGATCGGCGAACTACATGATTTTGTGCGTTTTAACAGCGCAAAAAAATCAATTAAATGTAATAACCGCAGTTGTAATGTTGTAGACGTGCGGCCTATCGTCTGCACATCTGCTCTTACGTCGACGATAATGTCTGTTAATTTGTGAGGATTATATCAGGTGCAAGACATTTAAGTGAAAACGCGTTGTAACTGTTAGATATGGCGGTTTGCATTTAAAAGAAAAAGGATCAAGTTTGTAATAGTCGGAGTATTAGTGTTTCTTGGCTGCTTGTGTGGGGGGGTGGGTGGTGGTGGTGTGTGCGCGCGCGTGCGTGTGTGCGTGTGCGTGTGTGTGTGTGTGTTTGTTTGTTTGTAGGGGCTGCTGGGCTTTTTACATTACAGATCCGAATTGATCCTCAATAGAGAACCAATTCATATTAATCTGTACGTCTTTTTAAGTTAGTTGAGTCAAAATTGCGCCATATATATACACTTTGTAACACATATTATATCTTGTTTAGTATGTGAGGGTAACCTGTATGATAATTGGTGCACTTTATCTTTTCAATGATTTTATTTTTATAATTTGTATCAGTCTCCCGACACAGAAAAAGTGAGTGATGTGGGACCAGGGAGGACAGCCCTGGCCTCAGTGGCCCCTGGGTTCACAGCAGCAATGGATGCAGTCTTTTCAACATCAACAAGATCCAGGTGAGAACCTTGTTCCTATTGAGCTGACCTTGTGTAAAGCTGTTTCATGCCCATTCAGTAGTACAGAATGTTTATATGATTTATTCTGAACGGTGTTGTTAAGTTTTAGGCATGCCTGATGTTGCAGGTCAAGTAGACTGGGCTGCTTTAGCACAAGCATGGATTGCACAGAAAGAATCCAGCGTTCCCGAACCACCGAGTATTCAGCCCAACGGCCAGGATCTGCAGAACATAGAGCCTCCAGCCCGTAATAACCATGGGGCCTTCCCGGGTGATTCGAATTTTGGTAGAGGTTGGCAACCAGGTAAGGCTTACTAACTGTATTCTAATCATTGGCTCGACCTCTTAACCAGTGATGGTCATAGTATCACAGATATGTTTTGAGCATTATTGTTGATTGTTTACAGAGTGGGGGATGCATGGCCAGCCCCCACCTCCCCCTCCGGAACAAGCTTGGATTCCTCCTGGGCAAGCGGCGATGGATGTCATCAACCCATCGGAAGACAGTAACAGTCAAGATAGTTTAGAGTTTCCTGGAGAGCCACACCATAGGAGTTTTCCTCCAAACAACCATGGATTTGGGGGCCAGCCTGAGCCGTACCCCATAACCCCCATGGCCGTCAATCAGTTTGATTATCAGGTATGCTATTCAATATCTATTACTTCTGTGTTTCTGACACTTATATTAACTAGTCAATCATATTGTTTCATCCTAGCATGGTGCTGCACCGACCGGGACAGCATATGGACTGCCCTCCACCGGGTTTCACGCACCATTCTGGCCCGACAGAACTCAGAACAGAACAGACCGTCTTCCTGCCTTCAGAACAGAACACCCCAGATCCCCCAACCAGTTGGCAATAAAGCCAGAGGCGCCTACACTTGGTGAGTACAAAAGTTGATCGGAATGACTAAAATGCAGTCGTGGTGTACAATAGTAAATAAAGGCTTACATTGTCTTGTTTTCTGTTCTAGATGCTGTTAAAAGGAGAACACTACCTGCGTGGATTCGGGAAGGCCTTGAAAAGATGGACCGTGAGAAGCAGAAGAAATTGGAGAAGGAGAGGGTGGAAAAAGAGCGTGCTGAAATGGCAAATAATGATAGCGATATGGTAGAGGAGGGAGGTGATGGGCATCGGTTGCCACGCAGAAGCAAATTTGTAAGCATCTTTTTCATTACCTGTTTACGGGGGAGGAACCTGCTGAGGTTACTTTGGCAACTGTTGTCCCAGAGTTCACTGACACGCGTAAACGTTCATTGACATAATTGTGGTTACCTTCAGTAATTTAAAGGTTTCGTTCACCCAAAAATGAAACGCAAACAATATCATGGGACTTTTGAACAACGTGAGGGTGAACAAATGGTGACAGAATGTCTTTTTGGGTGAACTATTCCATTTTATTGCTCGTTGCGAATGCAGGCCACCAACACTAGCAGTATCGCAATATAGCAAATTCGGCGCTTGGCTCATGCACAAGCTTACGATCTCTAGTCCAACCATCTACTCCGTTTATTTAGGACAGCGATGATGAGGACGGTGAAGAAGATGATGCTGGAGACGATGGAGTATTAGGGAGGAAACAGGAGTTTGGTGGTAGAGTTTCTCCCCCAGTTCAGGAAGATCAAAGTGAACCCGAGATGACAGAGGAGGAGAAAGAGTTTCAGCTGGTCTGTAACTTCTGCTTTTTATCCACTCCTCCCTGCCCGTGCTTGGGACGTATTACTTACTACGTTCTCCCTTTCCTTTCCACAGATGTTGATGACTAAAACGCTTCTCACCGAAGTTCTCCTTGAGGTCACAAATGAGGAGATCCAGCAGGTGGCCAAAGAGACCCATCGCAAAGCCTCTAAAGGTCTGCTCCTGTTCTCTTCTGTCCATGCAACAGTGCCTTCAAGTTTAATTCTGGGAAAGAGCCACTGTTCCGCAGAAATTACGCTTGCTTATGTTTTGACCCGATATATGAAGCATATTTGACTGATGCACCATGGTAATGCAAGCAAAAGTGAAATTCATCAGCAGCCATTCTCTGCTAATGCAGCAGAAGATGAAAACGAACCACAGAGGGAGGGTGTAAACGGTCACATAGACAGTTTTATGTATGCCACGAGAACTTTCAAAGGGTTCCCTGCATCTGAATCGGTTTCCTCATTTACTTCCTGTTAAACAAACATACTCTCATGTCTATGACAGCTTCTCATTTTGGCCGTGATACTGCATTAGTACAGACTGGTTCTCTCCTCCACTGTTTGCCTTCTGTGTGTGACCGACTATGTGTGATAACCTTCTTCTTCTCTCCATCTTTTTATTTTTGTTATTTTTTTATTTGTTTTGCCAAAGGCGGCACTTGTGAATAGTGCATATGTGTACCATCATCTCTAGAGACTCTTGCCTATGCGAAAGTGGTGGCTGTATATGTTTTAACATGTTGTTCCTGTTGTTGATGTGAATCAAAGCTCCTGCAAAACAGCTGGCACAGTCAAATGCACTGGCTTCTCTCACCGGCCTCGGTAAGTGTCTATACATTTTGGAACATCGGGGTTGGGTGGGCTTTGGGGTGTAGGGGGGACATTTCAGAGCTTGGCTCCTTTCTCAATTCTCTAATGAACTTGAAGAGTTCAAGAAGCAAGTTTGCTCAAAATGGTTAGCTTGCAACAACAGTGAAATGGAATTAGGCTATTTTAAAGCATGCTTCATTACGCGAGGTGGGCCGCTTTAGCGTAATATAGTCGAGTGGATAAACAAGTGCTGCTGTCAGTGATGTCCGTTAAAAGATGGGGGCTTTGTTGCCGCAGGTGGGCTGGGTGAGTACGGCTCGGACGAGAGTGAGGATGAGGAGCGCAGCGCCAAGGGTTCCGACTCGTCGGACACGGACGATGAGGAGCTGCTGCACCGCATTCGCCAGAAACAGGACGCTTTCCGTCGCAAGGAGAAAGAGCAGCAGGAGAGGTTGGCACTGGATGCACAGTTGGCTAAAGGTATGTACATCTACAAGATAATAGTTGGTTTTAAAGAAATGTTATAGGTTATTTTGCTGGGGTGTAACATTATTGTGATCAAATTTGGTTTTTCAGAAGAGTCTGCAGCAAACAGAGAAACAGTTTATGAGGAGGAACAGTCAGATTTCAAACACAAACAGGAAGTTAGGGAAAAAGAGGCGGAGCCTATAGTAGAGCGGCGCAGGTCGCGCAGTGAACCAGAGGTCAGTGAGGTGAAGTGGGCAGCTTCAAGCAAAGAGCACAGCGGGCGTAACGGAGGAAGTGCCAGCCCCTCACCCAGCGCGAGACGCAGTCGCACCTCAAGTTCTAACTCTTCCAGCAGCAGATCCTCTTCATCTTCCTCATCCCCAGCCTCCTCTCGCAGTTCCTCACATTCTTCCTCTCCCCGGAGGAAGAGGCGACGCAGCCGTTCCACCTCCCGTGGGACTCGCAGGCGCAGCCGAAGTCACAGCTCTCGCAGACACCAGTCGCGTGACAAGGGCAGAGACAGGAGACGGAGCAGCCGTGCCCGCAGCTCAGAGCGCTCCTCTCGTCACAGGAAGCGCAGCCGCTCGCGACAGCGCAGATCCAGTAGGGGCCGTAGGAGCAGGTCCAAGACCAGTCGCAGCCGCAGCAGAGACAGGCGGCGCAGCAGAGATCACAGGCACAGCCGAAGTCGAAGTACCAGCCGCAGCAGGCGGAAACAAAAAGCTTCCAGCAGGGACGGCGAGAGGAGGAAAGAGAGGAGCCGGAGCCACGAGAAGGATAAGAAGAGGAAAGACAAAGATTTAGATAAAAAGAAAGACAAACAGAAGGGCAAGGAAAAAGAGATGGATAGCAGCTCAGTAAGGGAGGAAGAGGACGGTGGCAAATCGAGGAAGAAAAAGGAAAGCGAGCACGCAGATTCCCGCGGTGAGAAGTTTTCCCGGCAAGACAGTAAAAGTAGCAAGAAAGGCTCCGCCAAACCTAGCAGGAAGTACTCCGATTCAGAATCCAGTAGGAGCAGGTCCCCTTCCCTTGAGGTTAGCAAAGAAAAGAAGTCTAAAAAATCTAAACGTAGTCGATCAAGGTCAACGGAAAGATCTCACAAGTCTGGTAAGAAGGCAAGCCGCAAACACAAGTCTAAGTCGCGATCAAGGTAGTATCCCTTTCTAATTTTTTCTTGTTGAACTGTTTTAACTGTCTTGTGTGTTAATGATCAGGTGTATTTTGCTTATTTGTTACCATGATTGTGTACAAATCAAGTTACATTTAAACATGTTGCATTTAAATTCTTACTCCTGTGGTTTCATGGGCAGTCTCTTGTAATGTTAAATGTGAAGTTAATTGAATTGTCCACAAAAGGTGGGTTTTGCCTCCTAGGTGCTGTTTGAGATGTGACTGATGTTATTTTCCCCATTTCTGGATGTGACCTGCTAGTGTTTTCACTAATGGTCTGTCCCCCGTTTCTGTTCCAGGTCCACATCTCCCAGTCGCCGCAAGCACTGAGGGTTCTGCCTCTGATCTGTGCACTACTTTTAAAATTCCATGAGTTAACATGCTTGTCTCATTATCGAGGCAACGTTGTAGGTGAACTCTCCACTCCAAACCCCCCCCCTTCCCTCCATTTTGTAAATACATGCTATTTTTAAGTGTCGTCTTCAAAACAGGAGATTTTGAATGATAGATTTTTGCCTTGTATTATGCAAGACTGAGCATTCAAGTAGTCAATAGGATCTTGAAACTGTAACGTTTTAAAAAACATAAGGGAAACACAACAGGAAAAATTCTCGTTTAATGTAAATTGTCCAATAAAACAATGATTCTTTCTGTCTGAAATGGCCTGTGTGTTGTCTTTTTAAATCATGTTATTTTCCAATCCAAAGGAAGTTACTAATTTACTGTTTTGATCTCAACTGTTTGACGCTGGGTAAAGATGTTAAGAAACGTAATTGATAGCATGCATTTTTACAGTAAAACCTCTTCCTAGGAAAATTACCCAGGTTTTTTTATGGTAGAGACTTTTATGGTAGAGGTGGGTTACCGAACTGGTTATTGTGGTGATACCATAATAAATTTGTTGTTACTGTAGTTTTACTACAAGTGGGGTCATCTGTATTCCCTTTAAATATTGATTAAAAACATTGATTTCATAAATAACAATACTTAATGAAAATGGTGAATTTAATTTGTCCAATGAAAAACATGGTCTAAGTTCATGTTTATATACGATTACAAGTTTTCACAATAGGAATGATACAGGACAATTGTGTATTTAATCTTTTTGAGAGAGTTTTTACACCAGCCTGTCAAGACGGAAACCAACAACTTAATAAAAATTACTTTCCCTCAAGCTATATTAAACCCCTTTTTGCTAAGAAAGTAAAGTGCCCGGCATACTACATTCGAAATAAAATTTAATTTAGTCATTTCCTTCGAGCTGTTTAAACCCTTTTTGTTAAGAAAGCAGTGTTCTTACAGTCAGCTAGACTAGGAACGAATATTTCGGTTTAAGTTTCTACTCCGTCAAACGTTGCGAGAACACGCGACGGTCACATTGGAACGAGTCCGACTCAAGTCGGTGATAATTTTAGGCTGAATGCGACACTAGTATGCAGTTATGTTCTGTAAGAAATTTGGACGACTGGCTTTTGGGCTATTAGCGGAGTCGACGTATAGATGCCAGTCAATCCTGAAAGTGTCTTCCGATGGAAGATCAGTCAGGTCGCTGTGCAGCTGGACGGTGTGTTTGCGTCACCGTCACAGAAATCAGCTGTCAAACGGGTGAGTCATTTAATCCATTAAATGTGCAAATGTATTTAATCGTGTTGTGCTTTTCTTAAAAGCCCAGTGTGCAATTTAGTTACGCAGTTTTTTGTTTACATGCGCGTCTTTACGAGTAAAATAAACTAAAAACAGTATTTCCTGCAGATTACACCACACAAATGTCCGCACAGTGTCTCAGACCACACTGGACCCCGCCGAGGTGCGCAAGTTTCAGGCCATGGCGAGCAAGTGGTGGGACTTGCATGGAGAGTTCGCTGCTCTGCACTCCATGAATGATCTGAGAGTGCCTTTCATACGGTGTGTACCGTTATATTCTTACACTGCTATTAAACTATATAGGCTAAATAATCACTAACACGATAAAGGATTTAATGCAAATTGTAGTGGTTTTAACGGTCCAGTTTATGAAAATTAGTGGCATCTAATCGTTAGGTTGCGAATTGCAACCAACTGCACACTCCACCCCTCCCTTCAAAGCAATATGAGGTTGTCCACACGAACACGGTTATTTTCAAAACCGCTGTTTTTTTATTCCGTTCGTCCACACGCAAACGCAGTGCTCGGTCACTGAAACCGAACTTTTTTGAAAACTCCTGCCAGGGTGAAAATTTTTACAAACTCCGGTTCAAGTCCCCCCTAGAGTTTTCTTTATATGTTAATGGTTTAAAAGAGGTGTATAATACAAAAGCTAAATATCTATATTCTTTATTGATGGATTTTGGTTTCACAATGTGTTTTTTACATAGTTTCTCTCCTTTTTTTATTTATTTTTTGTTTGTTTGTTTGTTTATGTAATATATGTGGTAATTTATGGTGTACAATTCAAAGGCTGAATATTGTTATTGTATTTTATTTATATTTCATAAACCATAATCCAGTACTTCAGAGATAACCTGGAAGTAAGCCTCGCGATGTTCCCTCGACCGAAAGCCTACGCATTTTTCCCATAGACTTTTGGAAGATCGCAAAAAATAAGCTCTGTGATTAACAAAGGTTTATGATTTGTTCATGTTTTGTCTATTAAGATAGTCTTTACAAATTAGGACCACATATATTATTTTTGAAGCCGACATACAATCGGCAGAAGTAAAAAGCTAACACGATGCTATAAACAGATCACACTAAAGCCCGATTCACATTTCGCGTCTAAAACCGCGCGGAAAACGCGAGCTGCACTGTGTTCTCCTTTTTTTCCAGGGTGTTTGTTTAATGAGGAACCTCTCTGCTGTTGCTGGTCATCATGTTTTATTTGAAGAATGTGTGTTTTCTAGAGATCAGGCAAGAAGAGAATAAAGAGGTAGGAGATTCTGTCACAGACGGTGCGGTTTGTTGATAAAGATGGACTAAAAGGAGTTAACAGGATTGGCAGTGAGCACCTCAGGCTGTCTTGGTGTGCAAGAACTGAGTGCCCGTCTGAGCATTTGAAGTGGAATGTCAAGATGTACCCTTTGGGTCCAAAAAGACCAACTATGAATCTGTAATTGCTTTAGGATGGTCAGAAGCATTTGTGTGGCCAGGACTAACAGTAAGACGTTTTAGTGACTCAGGAAGCACATGCTGTGATGAGCTTTAGATTTTCTGTTTTATGTGTATTTGCATTTTTTTTATTCATTTAACATCAATTTGTAACCTTTGACCTCATTTACAGGGATAATTTATTGAACATCCATGGCGTGCGGCACTCAGGCAAACTGCTGACTGGTCTCAGGATACTGGATGTAGGTTGCGGTGGAGGTGTGCTGAGCGAGGTAACTATGGTGTCACCATAAAGAAAGTAAAATGAAAATTACTGCGGTAGTTGCATTGGTTACTGCAACAACAGTTTTTCTGTTTACTAAACAACATTTGGATGCATGCACTCTTTTATGGTGGTGTTGTTATGTGATATGAGGTTTTCGAGGTCTTTATTTTTTTAGCTGGCACAAATTAAAGCTGAAAAGCTTCCAACAGAACTACTTGATTAAAACAGACAGCTTCACGCCCATGCTTCTCTTCACAGAGATAAACACAGTCTATTCATGCTATCACCCTGACTGATATGTCATTGTTGTGTTTTTGTGTGCGATGACTCTTAAAGGTGCAGTTTGTAACAATTTTGCAGTAAAATATCCAAAAACCATTAAGCTAGTGTTATATATTTTGTTCAGCGGAGTACTTGCAATATCTCAAATGTTTCCAACTACTTGTAAATCGTGAGAAAATCGCCATTCTAAACAGTGACACGGGGCTGTGCAGTCGTCTGTCAATTGTGTCATATCCGCGTTCCCCTTTGTTACCGCCTTTACTGATGTAGAAACTGCATGACAACCGTGTCATGGACAAATGCGGAAGCAGTGTCTAGCGTCCAGCAAGCCACTAACTTGTTTCGAGCAGTCACTTATTTATGGACCACAATTATTCGCAACAATTATAAAACTTTACCTCATCCGCTAACATGATTTCTCGTTCCCGTCTGATTGATGGCCATCAGCGGTGGAGTTGAAGACAACAGATCCCATCATTCCACGCTCCTTCACAGCGTCATCAAGCTACGCCACTGTTGTTGTTTTGATCGTGCGCCCATCAAGCGGCGTTTTTTACAAACTGCACCTTTAAGTGTAGCGTCTTGTAAACACAAAATGAAAATTCTGTCATCATTTACTCACCTTCGACTTGCTCCAAATGTGTATAAATCTCTTTGTTCAGATGAGCACAGAGACAGATATTTGAAATAATGCTTATAACCAAACAGATCTCGACACCCATTGACTCCCATAGTAGGAAAAATTACGTAATCATTTTTTTTGTTCTGTTGAACACAAAAGAAGACATTTTGAAGAATGTGGGACAGCAAACAGTTCTGGGGCACTTTTGACTCCCATTGTTTTTTCCTACTATGTTAGTCAATGGGTGTCGAGATGTGTTTGGTTTCTAAGCATTATTCCAAATATCTTTCTCTCTGTTCATCAGAACAAAGAAATTTATACACATTTGGAGCAACTCGAAGGGGAGTAAATGATGACAGAATTTTCATTTTTGGGTGAAGTATCCCTTTAAGGCAAATATTTCAGAAACATTACCCTATCTGACCAGCAGAGGGCAATTTGTATGTTTTTGTGATTTTTTTTAAGGTGCCTTAAAGCCATAAATTAAAATTCTGTCATCGTGTATTCACTCTTATGTGGCACAAAACCTGTGTATGACTTTCTTCAGTGGATCGCAAAAGAAGATATTTTGAAAAATGTTTTAGTGGTTTTGTGAATAATTGAAGTCAATGGGGTCCACCGTTGTTTGGTTACCAACGTTCTTAAAAATATATTTCTTTGTGTTTGGCAGAAGATAGAAAGTCATACAGGTTTGGAATGAAATAAGGTTCAGTAAAGGATGAAGGAACGGTCCCTTTAAGTAATTTCAGTCACCTAGAAATCACATGAAACAGAAAAATACACTAGATAATTTACCATTGTAAAATGTTTAGCTGCACACGACTAAAGGACATTGATATCAGAATAGCACCAGCATTTTTACCTTTCTCAGCCACTAGGGAGGATGGGTGCAGATGTGTTCGGGATCGACCCAGTAGAGGACAGCGTGCGGACTGCAGAGCTGCACTCCTCCTACGATCCTGACCTACGGGAGAGGGTTCGATATCAGGCCTGCACCCTGGAAGAGCTTGCTGAGGATGAAGCAGAGGGATTTGATGCTGTTGTGGCGTCTGAGGTGGTGGAACATCTGGCTGACCTGGATGCTTTTGCCAGCTGCTGCCAGCAGGTCCTGAAGGTGTGTCACTTTGATCTAAAACAATGCCAATCAGGGTAACTACGTATGTGTGAGATTCCCAGTCCAGAGAAGTAAACAGGCTGTTTTAATCTGTGTGTCAGAAGACACATTCTCAAAAGATTTAGTCCAAATCCCTATAATCTTCCCTAATGCTGTGACATACAGTTCAAATAAGAGGCACTTTCCTCTCTCCGCCAAAAAATCCTCAGCGTGCTCCATTTTTTCAGTAATTGATTAGAATGAAAAACAATCATTGAACTGTAAAAACAAACAAAAATCGTATAATTCATGAAAATAGAAACATGTGAAAAGGCTGGAGTTTTTCCGTCTGTTTTTCAGCCTGGTGGCTCGCTGTTCATTACCACTATTAACAAAACCAGTCTATCCTACGTTCTTGGGATTGTAGCAGCTGAACAGCTATTGAGGATTGTACCGAGTGGAACTCACGACTGGGAGAAATTCATCAGCCCGGAGGATCTGGAACGACTACTGGAGTCTTGTGAGTCTCCATGTTTCACTTTAACTTTTAAATATGTTAATGTCTCCTAACAATTCATTAAACCACTTGACTTCCGTCTTCTTTCGCTGTTGTATCACTTTGTGTAATTTTAATGGTTGGCAGATACATTTTATAGGTGATAATTGTTTGTACGACATATACTCTTTTTAGGAAAGGCCTGCTTAACTATACATCATTATTCAATATGACCACTCTGTTGCTGTTTCACAGCAGCATTTGTTACTTTTTTTACTAATCGTCTTTTTCTCTTTATCCCAGTTGGTTTCTATGTGGAGGCTATCAGAGGCATGATGTACAATCCTCTCACAGGAGCGTGGGGCTGGCAGCAGAGCACAGCCATCAACTATGCATTGCATGCCATCAAACGCAAAGAGGAACCCCAGCCTGATCGGGTCTGGGCCGAGAGCGAAAGCGAGAACCTGGATGAGCCACACCAAGCCAGAAGTTATAGCTGAGCTTATGTAAAAGTTGGAAGTGCCACCAGACTTCACCTGAAGTCAGAACAGGATGTCAATTATTGACTCAAGGTTGCAGTTTATGTCGCATTAGTGCAGCATCACTGAGCAAAAAATGTAAATGTTGCTTCATAAAACTACAGTCATGAAGCTGTGTAGCTCTAATTGAGTTGAGGTCTTGACTGAAGCACTTTTGATTCACACCACTTACAACAGTATGTGGTGTTTTGTTGTGTTGACCATTGATCGGATCATGTTCAATCAAAATGAATCTAAAAGGAAAAAAGACAATTGTATAATAATATGATCACACAAAGTGTTGGTACTTCGTAAACTAAGAATGGATCTTGTCAGTTGCATGGTTCGAGAAGGTTTTTTATTCAGTGCGAACATTTCTCTAGTTTGGGTTCTACTGTTAAACTTAGGAAAAAATTGCTTTCCAAACAAGCTTTCTTTTATAGACGGTTTCAGCAGCAACAGCATAAACATTTGTGGCCCAAACTTAACTTCTGGTAGACCTCCCCGAAGAATTGATTTTATAACTTATTTTCTATTTTGTTATTTTATAACTAAACACGCTCAACCTGATTTTGCCAAGTGGTTGATGTCCTCAGGGCAACATATTTTGTTGACCTAAGGACAACATTTTTATAAATAAAACCTAAACCCACACCAAACCCTAACCATAACTTACCCCTAAAATCAGAGGGAGAGTGAAAAACAATGGTCTAGAAGCACCTAATCCTGTTTGGAAGATTAAACTTAAAATAAACTGTAAACTTATATCTGATTGGTTGATTTAAATGTTGTACCTGGGTCAACATGATGTTGCCCTAAGGACATCAACAACTTGGCAAAAACGGGAGAGCCAACTAAACACAGACTTCGGGCCAGGTGTGTCCGTCTGATGAAACCGTCTGTATGAATCAGTAATGTTGGCTGTTATATGCAATACTTTTTAAAGTTGTGTTAAAGTATTTACAATAATCATTCATTTGTATTTTTTAAATAGCTCGCTTCAGTAGAAAGCCTAGTGACCTTATTGCTTTATTTCTGATCGGCTTAATATACACCCAAAAGCTGCGTGGTGTAAAATAAGTGTAACCTATTCTCAATATATTTTATTATGTGTATATTTTATAGTCCAATATAATCTGCTATGATCTATATCTGACAATACACGTTATGTATTACATAGGCCTACAGTATAATTTTCTAGGCTAAAAAAAATTATATTAAAGAAAAGAAAAAGAGCGATTTTATAACACAAACCAGAGTGTTCTGAATAGGTTCAGGCTTAGGATTACAGTTTCGTTTGGTTTAATTGGTTATTAAAAGCCGACATGTGTTTCATTTGCTTAGTGTCCACGTGATGCGCCGTGACATCACGCAGCTCTAGAAGCAAACAAAGGAGGATGCCGATCTGCGCGCGGGAGCCACCTCCCCTTAAAATGCCGCTCTTCTGTTTAATGATGCTGAAATAACATACAACCATGTAACACATGTCTATTATTACACGGATAAATGAAGTGGCGTAGGATCTGATGGAGCAAGCGGGAGGAGAGAGAGAGTATGTACTGGGTCGCTGGATTCGCCTCCTCCCGGTCGCTCGTGATTGATCTCGGCCGGAATCAGAGCCCGTCCTTCGGGTTGTGCGGCTCTGATGAACGTCACTCATTTTATGGGTACATAGTAGCCGTTCCGCTGCAGGATTTTGGTGGTATCATGTCGGGATTGGTGTCGGATTCCTGGTGGAGGAAGACTCTTTACATCACCGGAGGTGCGCTGCTGGCCGCGGCGGCTTATTTGCTGCACGAGCTACTCTCCATCAGGTCAGTGTTGAGGCCTCGATCGTTCATTATACTCGCAGACGTTTTAATCGAACCACTTAGATGGACAGAAGTGCTGAAAAAAGCAATACAGAAATTCTAACTGATTTTATAATTGGATTTGTATAGGTCTGTGTCACGTTTTTTAAATCAAATGCACATGCAGTGTTTGTCCACACGTCACTACGTGAAAACGCCCTGTCATCAATACTTGCACCGGAATTGCCCTCGTTTACATTCTTAAAAAACACAGTCATCGAGCTATTTATTCTTGATCTATGCATCAATGTCATGTATTGTAAATAAGCGTCATATTGAATGGCACGTGATCGTGACTGTTTGGTTGACGCTGGAACGTGATGTCCTTGAGTTGTATCGTACGAACGACCTTCCTTGCTTCTTACGGGTTTGCAGGCATTTATCTTGTTAAAGAGTGGCTCGTGTTATAATGGGCTACATAGATTTGTGTCTTGTGTTGTTTGTTGGTGTGTCAACACAACAGACGTCGCCGTCCTCATAAAATACTTGATGGGGAATTTTCAGCACCACAGAGTAGTGGACAGCACCATACTCGACTTCCGGTCTCTGCAGCATTCAATTCATACTGCTGTAATCCGTAATATTAGCCTACAATGAGCAGCATCCTGCTGTTACAGAAAGTCAGATTTAGTCATCCATTTTCTATGCACAAGCCTTTTGCTTTTACTGGGTTTGTTTATTTAATCATCTATAAGAAATCTTTGATTTATGTGCAATTGAGCGAGTGCTTTTTTATTGATAATGGCTAAATGTGGGCAGATTTGTCTCACTCATTTTAGAATGTAATCCTTTGGTCTGTGTGAAGGGATTTTAGCAAAGCCAAAACAATAACAGTTTTCTTCTCCCTCAAAAGATGGTGATTTGCAGGCACATGGGTTGGTTATCTATGAATCGTTAAGTTATGCAAAAGACATTCTTTAGAATGTGGCTTTCAAAGAGAATATTGTTGCAGTTTGTAGAGTTCAGACGAGGCTGTGTTGTTTTGTGAGAACGCAATAAAGCTATCTTTAGATTCTAGTTGCTTCTTGCCTCAAGCTGTTTTAAACATCCCCAACCTGCCCGTTCTTCATAATTATAGTATAAGGTCTTGACTCTTTTCCACTGCACTCCAAGAAAAGCTATTCCAAATAGCACCAAATTAGGGGGTTTGGCACAATATTTTAGGGTGAATTGTGTTTCTGTAGCTCACAAATGAGTTCTTGTACCCCAAGAACTCGGACATGCCAGTAAAATGCATACCTACCTTATGCAAGTCATTTTGGGCAAAAGCATCTATCAAATGAATAAATATACTCGTAATGGTTAAGGTTTCATAAAGAGCCCTGTTTAAAGTGCAGGTGTAAAGACTTTAAACCCTGACACACACACACACAAAACGTTTTACATTTGTATTATTCCATTAGTTTGAATGAGTTCATTATTATTCCAAAATGTGGAAAAATGTATCCGTGAGGAATGACTAAATGAACCTAAACGTTTTGGAAGTAGTACAGGAGTGACGGTGTTTATTTGATCTTGCAGGAAAGAGCTAGAGTTGGACTCTAAGGACGCCATCATCCTCCATCAGTTCTCGAGGCCAAAGAACGGGGTGCCAAGCCTGTCACCTTTCTGCCTGAAAATGGAAACCTATCTGCGCATGGTTGATCTGCCCTATCAAGTAAAGCAATTTTGGAATCTTTGATCAGAGGTCGCATGCAGTTATCGGAAGTTGTACTATCTGCTGTTTAATTGTCAATGAATTTCATGAATATCTAGTAATCTGATACAGAAATGTATCTGATATGAGTAACTCGTGTGTAAAAACATAGTATATAAATATTTTATATAATAGTATTTGTATATAAGTATTTTAATTATATAAAATATAAATAAAACAGTATTCTCAGTCTTCTCTCCCACATTTTTTTCTCCACTGCAGAACTACTTTGATGGAAGCCTCTCTGCTCAGGGCAAGATGCCTTGGATTGAGTATAACTATGAACAGGTGTGCGGAACTGAATTTATTTTTGGCTTCCTGGAGGAAAAACTGGGTGTGAGTTTGAACAAGAGTCTGAGCGCTCAGGAGCAGGCAGTAGCGCGGGTTATCACCACAATGGTGGAGGAACATTTGTACTGGTGAGTCATGCGTTAGCATTCAGAATGAGTCAGACTTCTGCTGCTGGGCCAACACTCAAATCTGATGGTCAAATGTACGCCTACTGATTATTGACTAGAGTACTGAACAGCTTTTTATGAGTTTTAATACAAACAAGGGCTTAAAGTTACCAAAAGGATCAAACAAACAAATAACATTATATTACGTTAATGAGTAATATTTATAATGCTTTTTGCCAAATGATTCAATAAAAAATAGGCTGGACCATTGCTAGCCATTTTCGTAATAATAAAATGCTATAATTCAAACACAGAGACAATTGAAATGTAAATGCACAAGATGATTTCTGACATGAGTTGTGTGCTGAAACAGGATTTTAGCTGCACTGTGTATCTTTAGCACAACTCTTACATTAAAATGAAAATACAGGAAGGAAGGGAGGAGAATTGGTATAACCCTCCTTACTTAAAACCCAATTTATCTCCCCCATCTTCACTTCTTTCACTGTATTATTTTTGTCTTTCTTGTTCTGCACATAATGTTTTTACATTGACACACTTCTCAATGTGGATGTGGGCTATGTCCCATATAGCTATTGATTTAATCATTTATGGGTTTACGGAGCTGTTGAGAGAGGCTCTAGATCTGTGTCTACCCTGTTGTAGTATATGACAGCTGAAAAGCTTGCTGAGCAGGGACATTTATTGACCTGTAAATAACTGAATTGAATCTGGATTATAGTACCAAAGTGATTTGATCAGGAAATGGATCATATTATGCACTTGACCCATTTTAACAGAAAGACAGAGTAATATTAGATTCAACACTCAGAAATGCTGAGAGGCGTATAAATGTGGTGCAAAGCATACAGGACTGATTCACGGAAGTAACATATTTTGTTATGTTTAATAAAATGGCTGGATATTTGTGAGTAACAGTTGTTTACAATGGGACAAAAAGGTATAAACCCAATGTCAATGCTTCTGCTATTGCTTTCAATATGACTCAACATTACTGATTTAACCATGGCATGAGTTCGGGGCGGAACTACATGTTTCTCCAACTATAATGATGTCACTAAGGCTGCAAAGTGACATCCTGTAACTTTAAACCTGTTGAAGTTAAACCTGATCTCAGAGTACGTTTTGAGCGATAAGTTCACCAGCATGAAGTGTTGGAATTGGAGTGAACCCAGAAAGCAGCCCTTGAAGCCATTTTGGATGAATGATTTTTATTAATGCTTTGCCTAGCGAGCGAAGACGTTAATTAAAAGACTGCTTTAATTAATTTGATTCAGAGAATCACAGAGCAGAGAATTCATTCAGAGTTTAATCTCAAAGGGCAAACTGAGTTTGCGTTGTGTTAGATACTAAAGCTTCAACAGTTACCAGCTCATTTTTAAATGAGTATGAATTATAAATGAGCATATTATATGAGTCACTTATGCGTATTATTAATTACTCCTTCTAGTTTTCCTCATTTATAAGTAGTTTAGAATTCGGAGACTATTTGCCATATAAAAGTAACATCTTATAAACTATGCATTATTGTATACTGTACCTTTAACAAGTAAAAGTGTATATCCCTAATTCTCGTCTTTCTCCTCATGTCTCACAGGACCATCGCATATTGTCAGTGGGTGGATAATGTGCATGAGACGCAGAGTATGCTGGACCTTCCTGGACCCCTCAGTGACCTGCTCAAATGGATTATGTGCCATCTGACAGGTGGAATTGTAAAGAGGGAGATGTATTGTCACGGGATTGGCTGCTTTACTAAAGAGGAGGTCTACACGCTCATGGAGAAGGACATGCGCACACTGGCCACACTGCTAGGTGAGGAATTGCAATGCACAGTGTTGCTTTGATCTGATATCATTATAGTATTATTAATGTAATTATTTTTTTTTTTTATTCATTCACTGGACGAGCCAGTGCAACAGATGCTCTGATCCACACCGAGAACTTCCATTTCTCATTTAATCCATCTGATAATTGAACACACTACAGGCTTTTTAATGGCAGTTTTAAACAAATGCCTCTAAAACATATTTGTAATGTCTGTTTTTTGTCCTTGTTTGTTTTATTTTCTGGATTGTCAGGGGACAAGAAGTACATCATGGGTTCCGAGCTGTCCAGTGTGGATGCTACAGTGTTTGGTCACCTTGCACAAGCCATGTGGACGCTGCCTGGCACACGGCCCGAGCAGCTTATTAAAGGTGAGCAGGACCTGACAACTGTAATGTAGTGTGACGCTCTCATCAGTCACGAAAATTATTGTTTGGGAGATTCAACAATAATAATTGGAGATTCATGCACATCAGGGATTTTGATGATTTAATATTTAGACGAATAGTTCACCCAATTCACCCATGCCATCTTATGTGGAAACAAATACTGTTTAGCCTTGGGTTTGAAACTACATAATGGCAAGCAAAAGATGTCAGATTTTTTTTGACACTTTTTCCATGCCAGAATGTTTGTTAAATGTTATTTAGTTTGTCCACTAGATGGCGATACAAGCATTCATTTATGCTTATGTGATTCAGTCACTCACCAATACAGAAACCTGTTGTTATTCTAGGGTGAATAGAGATAAAGTGGTGTAGCTATATGGATAATTGTAAAAAAAATAGAAAATTATATATTAACAATCATATTTCCGTATAATTTATATGGAAAATTCAAAAAAAAAAGTGCTCCACTTTATTGTCTATAAACACATAACTATACTTGGGGCTGAGACGCATTGTAAAAATAGTGATTGGTTAACAAGGTTTGAGAACCTTCCCAAAAATGAACATTTTGTTTTTATTTACTCACCTCACGTTGTTCCAAACCTGTTTGACTTTCTTCTGTGCGAAACCAAACCATAATATAAAGTTAATATGAAGTTAAGCGTAACATTAAAGTGTCTGGCATCCTCCAGTGACCATTCATTTCTGATGTACAAAAAATAAAGATGCAATGACCGCGAACAACATGAACGTCCTCCTCATACCTGTGACATGTGTTCACAGGAGAACTGATTAATTTGGCCATGTACTGTGAGCGCATACGGAGGAAGTTCTGGCCCGAGTGGTTTGTGGACTTAGAAGACTTCTGTTATGACAGCGACAATGACACCACCAGTGGGACGCCCACCTGCCTGCTGGACCTTGCACTCTTTTCCAGGACAGACACTTTAGAGGAAAGTGAATTAAGCTCCCCGTCACACGCTGACACACACTCGCAAGACACACAGCATTCCGGACACTCGCTCTCTGACTCTGACATTGAAGTAGATGTTGAAATGCTGAATTCAGATGTTGAGCAGCAGGTCAAGGGTTAAATCATGTCACCTCTGCCCTTTGTCAGATGCTACTGGTTATATTACAGCGAGTTCAGCTGTTGTCACGGGTCACATTTTCCTGTCTGGATGAACCCCACTTCGATGGACCTGAAGAAGAGAGTGTGTGTATATGCGTGAGACATAAGGAGTTTTAACATGATATCAATCATGGATGGATGCAGGTGAGACGTAAAAACTGTTATTTTACATCTTGGAATAGTTGCGGTATATGAGTTGCTGCACAGTTTCAGTCTAGGTAGTTGGCTTTCATTTTTAAAGAATTTTTTTTTTCTTTAACATTTGGGATGGGAACCATCTAGGCAGAGTCACCCGAGGTTTCAATTGTTGTAAAACTTTCAGTGTCTTACTGCTGTAATGCCTGAACTGATACTGCAGCGACATCATTGTTAACATTACTGTACAAACAGCAGCTCAAACTTTTAATGTTGTTCCAATGTCAGTCATTGCTTATTTCTTTACAAAACTGATCATACAAATATTTGATCTCAACAGAATCATGGAGCAAAATATTGTAACTTGCAGGATGTTTGTGAGGCTGACAGTTAGACTTCAGAGGATTGACTGATTTCCTTTGTGCCAACATGAACTTAAAAGTTTTCATTGATTTTTAACACTGATATTTCCTGCTTACAGATCAGTTAAAGAATATGAGATTCGTATGGAAAAAAAGATTTATGAAGCGTTTAATTCTGTTTTGGTCTCGCATCTTAAAGCAGTTCACTCATAATAAAAACCGATGTCATAAATTACTCATACAAAGTTAAATGACTCATGTAAAACGCAAAAGAAGAAACTTTCAATAATGTATTTGTCACTTTTTAACGTGAATTTCCATGAAAGGAACTTTTTAAAGCCTTTTGGAGCTCACAAATATTCCAGTCCGTTCTCATTGTAATTGCATAGAAAACAGCAATGAACATGATTTAAATCTCCTTTTGTGTTCCATCAAAAAAAGAACGTTGGTAGCACTTTACACTAAGCTAAATATTACTTCTACAGCATTTATTCATTTTACTTCATGTTAATTTAAGTATTTACTAAATCAAAAGTTAGTAAGTGCGCAGTGAACTAACATGAACAATTGTATTGGCATTCACTAACATGAACAAAAATTAATAAATGGTGAAAAAACATATCGCTCATTGTTAGTTCATGTTAGCTAATGCATTTTCTAATTTGAACAAATAGAACCTTATTGTAGTGTTACCAGAATTTGGACTGGAATAAGCGAGAATGATGACAGAATTGTCCATTTTGGGTGAACAGAAATTACAAAACGAGTCCAATCATAAATATTTAGGCTGATCATGCAATAAAATAGAATCCCTTTATATAATTATCATTTATTTGGGCTCCAGTCTATATCATCAGTTTCAGCTGACCTTTGATCGGACTGAATGGTGCTTAATGCCTGTGTGCCTGACTGCAGCCGTTCGTATAAGCCCAAGAGACCTTTCTCTCTATCCCCTGTCTCTCTTCCTGCTAGCGATATTGGTTCTACATTCTAGGCCTGTGTTCTTTATATGCTACCACTAGAGGGCACTGTGACCATTCACACTATACGTGGGTCCCATGCAGACGCTTTTATCGCCCTCACATTCATCCCTGCGAGCGTCTGCCTTAAAAGACCATTTTAAAATATCAATAACAACAATAGTGAACACTGAACAGTCATCAGCTTTGTTGATGTAGGAGTCAGACTGATTATGCATTAGGGTTGTGAAAATGTTTTTCTTCCTCCATGTGTGTGATTGGGGCACCAAAGTGTAGCGCGTGTATACTTATGCAGATTTGCCTTAGTTGAGGGAAATGTTAATGTGATCAGCAGTCGCATGATGAGTTTACCCTCTTTCTGTTGAATTTACTTGAAACCCAAGCCGATACTCAAAATGACTTGATTTATATCCCTAGGGTACTTCTAACTTTCATGCAGAGTTATGTTGTTTACTTTTATTATCGTTGTTTTGCACTTTTTTCAATTGTTGAAAGATCTTGGACAATGTTAAGATATAGATGGGAAATTTACGGAAAATAATAGCAGTGAAACAGGGTCCATTCAATCAGATATGTTAAACGTGTGTGTATGATATGGTTACCTGTTAACATCATTTGCCTGCATGTGTGGTTGTGTGTGCGTCTACCAATGTGCTCTGGTGTAAACCGCACCAAAATCCTCGATCAAATTTTTATTCTCTGTATAGAATTCCTCTCTATATCTGTATCCCTCGAGTCTGGTTGAAGGTGGAGATAAACAACCTCATTCTCACATGTAAATATGAAATAACTTGCAGCTTACTATTGGATACAAAGTATCACGGTATGAAAAATATCTAGGTCCTTCAGTGACCCGAAAGTCATGCCTGAGAATTGAAGAAATACTTCAAATTTGCCTTTTTGACTCCTGATAACAGTTTCACGTTTGAAACCACGCGTCAATATTCAACTATCTGATCTGTTTACTTACAATATATTCGTATATACATTGTAGATGTTTATTTATTTTAAGAACATAGCTGGATTATGTTCTTATTAAAGAGATGTCAAAGTTAGTTTTGGTAGAGGTCTGTTACTAGCTTGAAGCCATATTTTACGAAGTTGATTTCTTGTCTGTGGAGGCAAAATGATGGTTATAAATATATGTCTAATTCTACCAAATCTGAATCGGCTACAGAATACTGTGCATAACTGAGACCCTCATGAGTGTTTATTAGTTATCCTGAATTGGCTGGTTGTTTAACAATTAAAAACATTAATTAAAATAGCTGTGACAATTTCAATGTATGTGCGTGTAAGTTTATTTTTTTTCAATGAATGCAAGAACACAGCTCACAGTATTCGAAGCACACTTCTGTGATCTTTAGTTTTTAACCCAGCTGTTATTGTCGTTTGATGGTTTTAATTTATTCAGCAAGTCCATAGAGCAAGACGCGCACGTTAAAGGGATACTCCAACCAAAAATGAAAAATTTGTCTTCATTTACTCACCCTCACGTTGTGCCAAACCTGTATAAATTTCTGATGAACACAAAGGAAGATATTTAGAAGAATGTTAGCTACTGACATTTCTGGGACATCTGTGACTACCATAGTAGGAATAAATTGTTATATATATATATTTTATATTGTTTTTAATTTTGTTCTGTTAAGCACAAAATTAGATATTTTGTTGAAGAATTTAGGAAAGTTAAAAGTTGTAGGGCACCTTTGACTGCCATTTAATTTTGTCCTACTATGGCAGTCAATGATGTCCCAGAAATGTCAGTTGCTAACATTTAAAAAAGTGTCTTTGTGTTCAACGGAACAAATAAAATATACAGGTTTGCAACAACTTTGGGGGTAATTCATGACAGAATTTTCATTTTTGGGTGGACCGTTCACCTAATATCCTTTTTACCTTTGTGTCCATACAGTTGCATTCAATGTGTCCAATTTTGTTTGGTTACCAGTGTTTTTCAAAATGTCTTCCTTTGTGTTCCTTCAGAAAAAAGAAACCGGTGCAGGTCTGAAAAGACATGAGGGCGAATAAATAATGACAGGATTTTCATTTTTGGGTGAACTATTCCTTAAATGCTGAACCAAATCCACATAGCTAGACCTGGGTGTTTAAATGATACATTTTATGTACATGTTTTTACAATGTAATGTCTAAACAGTAGGTGTGAATGTTAATGTTTAACAACCTGTGTGTGCATATGTGTACGCTTGTGTGTGTGTGTGTGTGTGTGTGTGTGTGTGTGTGTGTGTGTGTGTGTGTGTGTTTACCATGAGCCACCATCTTTTCAATCAGGCTAATGAGTGGTAGCCATCCATGCGCAGAGGAGGGCTGATTAAGGCGTTTCCAGGCACTGGAGGTGTACAGAGGAAACAGCAGGGGAGAGAGAAAAGGAGAGAGAGAGGCCACGGATCAGGAACCAGGATCCCGCGGGATGGAGCAGGTGCAGCCTGCGAGCGAGGCCTTGGGCCTGACGGGGCAGCTAGAGCTTAAAACAATCTGCATAGTACCTTCTTTTAATTTAGCATTTTCAACGCCCCGTCTCTCTCTCGCTCTCTCTTTCCTGTTCTTCCTGCTGCTTAACAGATCAGTGCTCCACAAAGAGGGGTAAACAGAGAGAGGCAAATTAAAAAGGGAACTCCCCCGATACCCCAAAACAAATTAGTGCAAACAAATTACACGGAGTCAACACACAAACACTGCAGCATCTGTGGCTTTGGACCGAGGACGGAGGAGGCAGGCAGAGCCAGCACACGCGTTCAGAATCAGCACCAAGACGAACATCCAGCGACAGAAAGACTTAAGGTCATTTTACTTTCAGACCTTGGAGCGGATCTTTTCTAAGACCCATGTTTGTTCATGCTAACAGTGTGTCTTAAAGGAGCAGGTTCACCAAAAAATGGAGTCGATATTTGCCCAACAGCAACCCAATGCGCTGTTATGTTTACTGTGAAACGCAAAAGTAATCTTTAATATTATTTTTATTTATAAGCAGCAAAAAGTCAATAATCGGAGTCCGTATGACTGAGCCACAGTGTTAAAGGTATTGATAAATGACTGAATATCAAAATATCTGATAACCTTGCAATAAATCGGAACTGTGTTTCTATTTATGAAAGATTTTTACTTTTGTGATCCACAATTAAAGGAATAGTTCACCCAAAAATGAAATGAATTACTGTCCCTCCTGTGATTTCAGCCCTGTATGACTTTCTTCAATGCAAAAGAAGATATTTTGAAGAATGCTGGTATCCGAACAATTGACTTGCACTGGTTTTGTGTCCTTACAACAGAAGTGAATGGGCACTGTCGCTGTTGGTTACATTCTTCGTAATATCTTATTTTGGGTTCTGCAGAAGAAAGAAAGTCAAACAGGTTTAAAATGACAACAGGGTCAGTAAATGATGACAGAATTTTCCTTTTTTGGGGTGAACTAACCCTTTAACCTTCAACCTGAGGGAACGTAAATAATGCTAGAATTACTCAACTATTCCTTTAATAATGGTTTACTCCCATACGCATAAATGGAAACATCTAAATGAGTTTATGCCCTAAGATCACAATTTCTGTAATGTAACATCTCAGAGTTTAGATGCAAAAGGGCGTGTGTGTGTGTGTGTGTGTGTGTGTGTGTGTGTGTGTGTGTGTGTGTGTGTGTGTGTGTGTGTGTGTGTGTGTGTGTGTGTGTGTGTGTNGTGTGTGTGTGTGTGTGTGTGTGTGTGTGTGTGTGTGTGTGTGTGTGTGTGTGTGTGTGTGTGTGTGTGTGTGTGTGCGTGTGCGTGTGCGTGCGTGCGTGCGTGTGAATGGTTTACATTAAAAGCCTGTCTTATGGGTAATCAGCCTGCAGGAAAATGGACATTTCTGAGATGAATGTCGACTCCATATCTGCCACACACTTTCATTTATGCATGTAGTCATCTGCTCGCTTGCACACTAGCTCTAAGAAA
The DNA here is from genome assembly GCF_024868665.1 of Triplophysa rosa. Taxonomy (NCBI): domain Eukaryota; kingdom Metazoa; phylum Chordata; class Actinopteri; order Cypriniformes; family Nemacheilidae; genus Triplophysa; species Triplophysa rosa. Next base: position 23,385,295 of record NC_079897.1, on the reverse strand, counting down.
AGTCTCAAACACAGCTGAAAGTCAACACATTATATTTCACATGCCATATGGAATATACTTCCGTCAAACCATAAGGAACAAAGAATGATTTGTGGGACCGTTTACTGCAAGGCTATAAATCATCCTTAGGATATCATAGAAGTCATAATGTAAGGAGAACTAGAATCAGTCAGGACAATTAGTTCACCCAAAAATAAAAATTCTGTCATTATACAGTATATGCACACTCATGTCGTTTGAAACCTGTATATAAGTCTTTCTTCTGTGGACCACAAAAGAAGATGTTTTGAGAAATGTCTCGGTGGTTTGTGTGTCCATACAATGGAAGTCAATAGGGGCCGGTGTTGTTTAGTCTCCAACATTTTTCAAAATATCTTCTTTGGTGTTCTGTCAAAGAAAGAAAGCCATACAGTTTAGGAATGACGTGAGGGTGAGTTAACGATGATAAGAATTAGCATTTTTGGGGAGGAAACTATCCCTTTAAGTCCTGATGGAGACACACGTTTGAACCCAGTATATTGTAACTCAATACTACATCAAGTGTAATCATTTTTATAAAATAATACTTTTTATGAGTTTATTAGCATTATGGTAAACGAATAGGGGTGCTTAATGCGAAAAGTCATAAATAGCTCTAAATATACTTTTTTATTTGGTTCTTTTGATTCAAAATAAGAGCTAGACATATTCTTAACAGGTTGTTGGAAAGTCAACAACACCATAACAAGGTATTTAAGGTATATGTAAAATCAAGTGCAATTTATTTAAATCATTTGTATCTATTTCTGTCCCGTGTGTGTGTGTTTGAGAGATACAGAGAGATTCTATCTGGCTTCATTCTCTGGCCCCCTGGCCACCTGGCAGAGACAGTGACCCTTCCATCTGCCCCCCACTGTCTTCCTGTTTGTGTGTTTTTGTGAATCCAGAAAGATGGAAATAAAGGGGGGCCCGGAGTGCACCGCGGCGTGTGCCAGGTGACTCCCCAGGCCCTCTATAAGACCTCACTCACTTCAGCCTTGGCAACCAGACTCAGGTGCGCCTTATAAAGACTGGGCTGTGACACCAACAGGTGGCGCTATTTTCTTCACCAATTAAGGCATTGTTTGCTCGTTGGCATGTGCCACCAGCCAGATTGTTTTGGACGAGAGCCCCTCGCCCGCTGGACAACAGCCAGGGAGAGTTTGTATGTGTGTGGGCCGGTCTTTTCACCAACATCGCTTCAAAGCCTCCACCGAAAGCGCCAGGAATGATAGGCTCATGTTTTTGAATGTGCGCGTACGCGCGCCATGTACTTTATCATATTCTTTATAAAGACCAACATATGTCTGTCCGTTTGTCTCCGAAATAGATTACGACAGATTAATGAGAAGCCATTCTTACTTTTGTTGCCTGTGATTTACAGAAGGAAAGTAAGTTTTTTTTACACCCGCAGCTTTTCAAGGTCTGCTCCGCGAGGACATTTGAACCCCGCTTCGTTTTTTCATTCAGCGCTTTGTGGATTAGAGAAGGTAGTTCTTCAAAAGGAGAACGAGAGAGGGCGAGCAACTTTGATACCCTCTGCCTGAGAGGGGCATGGATGCAACGGAGCGGGCCCCATCCCAGAATCCCCTACTTTTCCCTCATTATCTCCTTCCCCAAGCCGCTGTTCCTCTTCCCCTGGATGTTATCTTCAGCTGCTTATGCCCTAATACCACAATTGTTGTTCTCTAAAAACAATCATTAGCAATCCCATCGAGGCCGAGGGTTTTTTAGCGGCTTTCTCTCTCTTTCTCCTGATGGTTTTTCGAAGCTCTTTATCTCTAGCTCCTCTTTTTTCCCTTCTGAAAACAGAAGGATATTGGCAAAGCCTCTTTAAACTCTCCAGCATTACGGTGGATTATTTTGCGCTGAGACCCTTGGACATATTTTCCCCCTTCTCTGTCTTTTATTATTTTCCTCACTTCACGGCTGAGGCAGACACGCTAGGTAAACATTTTGGCGTCACACTCGATTGCGTTCCAGAAATTAAAAAACGCGGAGACAATGGGCCCGGGACACTGACACGCTAAGACCTTGGCTCTAGGGGGAAGGCTCGCACGCCGCATGACAGCGTGGCCCTGGCGGGCGGAACAATGCCGGCCCGCGTTCTTTGGTGTGTGCGCTCAGAGCTCGGCGCTTAGACTATCTGCTCGAGGCCATCTGTCTATCCTCCTCCTCCTCTCTCACCCCAGTGCCACGGCGGATTTGAACTTGGCTCAATTATTCATCTGTTTACAAACACGAATGCAAACAGAACAGTTGGGTCGCTTGGGCGTGGGCCTTTTTGGGAGCTCTTATACGGAAAGTTTTCCCCAAAGGCGACGCAGTGTTCGAGATTTATTTCTAAGTTGCAGGTACTTAAGCAGCGACCTCCTGAAACGGTGGCAGACGTGCCACAATATGTGTTGCGCTTATGCGCTTAAGTGGACAGCTGTTTATCGGTACAAGTCAATAGTCTCACTTAAACAGAGAAGAAAAATGCTTACTCCTCAATTTATGTCTAAAAGTTTTGGTTTCTGCTATGAAATTTGCTCTCAAAGAAAAACTGTGTGACGTGGTGGTACGGAATGGTATTTTCTTTCTGATGCTATGGATCGCTCCAGTGAAAGGTTCATGGAATCATTTCCCCCCAGAGCCTATAGAGGGCAGTAATAATGTGAGCTTTGCGCTCTAGGTTTGAAAAAAAAATATGAACTGTGTCAAATGGACACCCATGTTAGATAACTTTGTCTCACTGTATGCATTTTTTTATCTTACGTCACATTATAAAAAATTAGCGCCAGAAATCAAGATATGATTAAAATGCTGACAATTATGTTGAACAATGCAAAAATTTAGTTTAGTAGGGCTGTCACGATCAGTGTTGGGTGTAACTAGTCACTAAGTAATTAGTTACTGTAATTTAATTACAATCCCCTTGAAAAAGTAAAGTAAGGGATTACTAAATACTTTGTGTAATATGTGTGTGCAATAGTGGAATTGACATCAAAATTCAAAGTCTAACTTTAAAATCCTTGCTTTAATGTATAATTCTCACATTTGTAATATTTTGGTCAGTTAATAAGAGTACTTATGTTTAATATTATTTGATTGAATGCATTAAAAGAGCCGTTTCATGTCTATCCTTCAATCGCTTAACTAATCATGGTTGATGTAGGATATAGAAAGTAATTAGTAATAAGTAACTAAATACTTTTTGGAGAGAGTAATTCGTCCAGTAATCTAATTACACTATTGAATATGTAATTAGTAACTCGTAATTAATTACTTTTTCAGAGTAATTTACCCAACACTGGTCGCGATAAACCGACGATAAATATCACGTGATTTATGCACAGCTTTTGAGTGAAGTACGGGAAAATGCTGCTGCATCCGAAAGCAAGAGGGCGCTCTCGTGTGGAAAATCCAAATACGCACTGCAGTACCATAACACCTTCTAGAATCTAGGAAATGCCTATGGACATCTTTTTATCACTGTTACTCAAGCCTCATCAGGTATTTTTATGATAATAAAGTATATTTATAATGATCATGTTTGACGGGTGTTGCTTTTTCAAACGCACATTATAAGTGACTCAAACTCGCACTGCTTTTAGATCGAGCAGCATTTCCTACTGATCCCAGAGCCGTGCTTCACGGACAAGCTACGCATTTAAAAAAATATCGACACATTGCATATCGCAGCCAGCTCGATTACAATAGGATTTAGTGGTATCACAATAAATTATCGTGCAGCCCTAGGAACAGTTCACCCAAAAATGAAAATTCCATCTACATTTACTCACCATCAAGTTGTTCCAAATCTGTATAAATTTCTATTTTCTGATAAACACAGAGAAAGATATTTGGAAGAATGCTTGTCACCAAACAGATCTCATCCCCCATTTACTCCCATAGTATTTATTCTCTCTACTATGGCAGTAAATGGTGGATGATATCTGTTGGGTTACTGACATTCTTCCAAATATCTTCCTTTGTGTTCAACAGAACGAAGAAATACATGTTTGGAACAACCTGAGGGCGAAGGTATTTTTGGGTGAACTGTCCCTTTAAAAGGTCTTAGGCCTTTCATGATTTGGCCTACAGACACAACCTGTGCCCTCATTTCACACTGAGCCTGAACTATTTCTCATGCATTTCATAAGCCAATTTCTTCTAGAGCATTCATAACGATTTATAATCTCTTTGACAAACTTGGTAAACACCAGACTTGAACTTTCCAGAAAATCCCAGAAAATTGTCATATCCCTCGCATCTCTCGAAGTCCACCGAAATCGGTCCTGTATCGCCTCTCGACGATTCAGTCGCTCTCCTCTAATTCCCACACACAAATTTGCAATAAACGATTTGTACATCGCCCTTTATTCCTGGCGTAATGCGGAGACAGATTGCACGGTAGCTGTCAATTTTCTCACTTCCATCCTGAGAGACCCAAAAGGTCTGCCCTGAAGCTCCAAGTGTTCCTCCCCACATATAAGCCGCCGCATTGTCACTGTGTACTAAGCCATTCCACCGAGAGCTTATAACGTTCATTAATCTAATTAAATATGTCTTATTGCCCAAATGAAAGGCTGGAAGCTTTGCTGTAGGATAAGTGTAGAGTAAAACTGGGTCCCAGCAGAGAGGCACACAGTCAAGTCGCGCTAACAGTGCTGTGCTTCATTAGGCTCCTAATTACCTATTGTTTCTCAGTAGTTTGTGCTGTTTTAATGAGAATCTACAGGCACTTAGATCTAATCTGAATTTTCTAATCTACTGGTCCATTCCCGGAGAGTCAAATGTTATTGGTTTATTTGTAATCATACTTTTAAATGGTGGAGATATGACTCCCCCTGGGGCTATCGCTGGGTTTTGAGTGACTAATTGAATTCTTGGCTCATAGACGCTACTTTGGGCGGGAGTCAGAGATGAGAACCCGGTGAATCTGTCAGTTAAGTGAGAAAAAGTGTACCCGGTTGTAGTTTCGTCCTTGCGCCCTAGATAAACCCTCAAAACTCACCTTTGGGGTCTCTATGGCAACAGTTATCATGACGAGCGGCATCCGATGCTTTTAGAGAAGTCACATTGAAGTGTGATGATACAAGCCAAAAACGAGACTTGTTTGTCAGTAATATTCACTTTTGTAGCCGGTTGAACATGGTTTCTGGTTTTTCAATCCAGTTTGGCCAAACTGGTGCTCCACTGGTTTAAAGACCACTGCTGTATATTTATTCACATATGGTGGGGTGTGTATGTGTTTATCTATTAGCCAGAGTTTGCAGTGCCAAAGAACTCATTTGATATGTGACCTGCCACTAAAAAGTCAGGATATTTATCATCCTCTGAATTGCCTTTGTGCGGTGCTGCAAAATGGCAGCAATACATTCTCAAATGGAAGCGCTTGAAGGTTAATGAGTGGCAATTGCCCAGTGAGGACTAAATCTATTAAGGTTTCATAGAGGAAATCAATCAGCATGACCAGCACGCGCTGATTTGTCATTCTGAAACATTGCCCGTTTGAATTAAACAGCGCATTCTGTTACATGGGATCATCCATGATGGTTTGATTTGCTCTTCATTAGGGTGATTAATGCTTTTTCTTCTGATTCTGGATCAGTAAACAAGCGTCTCTTAATCCTGAGAGGCCATGCTGCACTATGTCACCGCAGAAAGTGCTAATGACGACATATGATCACTGCATGCCCAGATAAACCTCAACAGCTCACTTGATAGCTGTCAAACAAATTAAAAAAGTAGATGAAGTCTACAACCGAATTATTATTAGTTCTACATCCTTGTCTTGGCAAATTCTTTTCCTTAAGGTCTCAGTCACAGAATGGGCCAAGAGTGCATATTTTATTACAATTATAGAATATTTCAATAACAGTGATTCTGTGTGGATTTTTGTTATTTTGGGAGTATGATGATGATTTTGTAGTGGTTTCAAATCTCTATGATGAACTTTTTTAAGGTTTTAGTAATAAATTTAGGTTCAATGTAAAATTGTCCATATGCTCAGTAGGTCTTTTACGCTGTCTTGTTTGCCACTACCTCTCTACAGTGGAACTGAGGTACTGTATTTTTAACTTGTTGTATCCTAATTCCTTAATGCTTTTTATAGTGCTATTAAAATCCTTTAAAAGGTTTTAGTAGTTGGGGATGCTACATTGACAATTTTGAGATATATTGACATTCTGCTTTTAAGTAGGTTTTATATAAATTCATGCGGTTTAGGTTGATGCATACATTGTAAAAATATTGTGATCTGTAATTTCAAATTTTTTAGGCCTACCGTATTTCAAAAATACATAAAAATTCTGAAAATGAATACAATCTATATCCAATAATAGTTTCTTTTTACAGTGTAGTTCAGTCTTTAAACATGTGCTGGGGTTTTAACATTATTTTGTTACTGGGGACAGTTTTTGATTCTTTATATTTTGTCTGTTTATCACATTTAAGGTGCTAATGGACATATGCCCAGTTTCACAGACAAGGTTTAGGACTAGTCCCAGACTAAAATGAAAGTTTGTGCTGTCTTAACTGAAAATAATTGCTCTGACATATCTTTAAATATGAAATTGCCTTTGTTTTGTCTCAAGATACACACCAGTAATGTTTTTATCAAAGTCATTTTAATAAAAGTGACTTAAATATCCTAATTTATCTAAGGCATATTCCTGGCTTAAGCTAAGCCTTGTATATGAAACTGGGCCTTAATGTTTAATGTGCAGCAGTTTTTATTCTCACAAAACAACATGTGAGCGTGGTTGTTAATGGATCTTTAACGTTAGATGCAATAATTGAGAGTTATGGTCAGAAAGATTTTCATCTTCCGCTGTTGTTTTTATAAAGTTTCACACTGTCCCCTAACGTTTCCACCAAAACAACCTTCTCACCAAGATGGCACACCAGCAGAAAAGATCCCAGCCCTCATTAACACAAAACGTGCCAGAGGAACTTTGCGAACACATTCAGTATCCGCTTCACTTCCGTCCGCTAGGCCCTCATGTGCAAACACAGAACATGCAGTGGGAGAGTTGAAGGATGGCGGAGCAGAAGGGGAGGAGGGAGATTCTGCAGATTGTGCCATGATGAAAAGCTCTGTGCCGAATTCTCATTTGCTGGAAATATCCTGTTATCATATGTGCTCAGGCTGCGCCTCCCTCTCCGTCTTAGACGCCGAGTGTATTATTGATTGATGTGGTGCGTAGCGGGGCTTCGGTTGCTCCGCGGGCTCTTGAGAGTGTATGTACGTCCAGACGAACACTCAATCAACAGCTCAAAGCACAGATGGATGCTGTGTTACACCATTCCTGCTCTCACTGCTTTATCTTTTCTTTTTGAGAAGGAAATTGCTTCATAAATTATTATATATGCGATTCTGGTTTTCCAACTTTGACTGATTGAATTTTACAGTATATAAGAAGTATCTGTTTTAAAACTACAAAACCTGGTGAGCTGCTTACGTCGCTTAGGTGGTCTTCTAACCAAGTGACTACATATACACATGCAACTCAGCACAGTGCTTTGCACGAGAGACTTGGACTTGTAATTGATTCCAAAGCTGTGTCCGAAATCACAAACTGTGACAGCGCGTATTGAATTTGAATAAGTACCTACCTATCTACCATTAAAACAGTACGTTCTATATAGGTGTTGTATACATACTACTGTACATCCACCATGATTTATTGTCATGTGACCCGTATGGTATTTGGCCTATGATATATTAACAACACCCCATGTAGGCATTGGTAAAAACATAATTTAGTCACAAGAAATTAATTTATCAGTAATACCCTGTCTACACTAGATGCGGCGTAACACGGCATGACGAAAGATAGAACTCATTATAATTTAAAATTTTGTCCACACTGGATGCGGCACGACAAACACATTAAGAACAAGGCATTTGTCCTGCCGCGTCTCACTGCTTGCATCTGGTGTAGACAGGGTGTTACATTTGAAAAACGTACATCCATTCTACAGTTTTCTGCAATTTTTATTTGCTCAGCTCTTGAATTTGACCGTTTCTCAGCTCCCGTGGCATCATGGGATAGACTAGTGTCCATCCAATGCACACTCACAAATCTTGGCGGAAGCAGACCATCCGGGTATTTCTTGCAAACTGTTTTTTTCATACATAGGCCTACTACATACATACTATTCATGACTCATCATGATTTTCACCTGCTATATAGTATGGAAGTAGGCGATTTTGGACGCAGGGCAAGAGTTTTGTTCATGGTAAAGCTACCATGTCGTTAAGCTAGCATTGATGTTTCTAAAGAAAAACATTAAATTTATCATTATTTATTTTTATTATAATTTGGTGTTGATCCTATTTATTTAAAGGAGCCATTCTTTTGCTGTTTTTGAGGCTTTGATTGTGTTTTGGGGTGTTTAACAATGGATGTTTCTAGTTTCAAAAAACGCTTTATATTTCACATATTTCAAGTCTATTGTTCACCGCTGTCCCTCTTCTAACAAAACGACTGGATTACTTCGGGTCTATATAAAATCCCTCCTTCCGAAACGCTCTGATTGGTAAAGCTGACCAGGTCTGTCGTGATTGGTTCCCCGCTTAGAGCGTGTGTGTGAAGATGTCCCACCCATACCATTTCAGCGAGCTTCCGCTTCTCAGGCTGTTGTGATTGGTCGGTCCCCCTCTCAGTGCACGTGTATTCATACAATTTGGCTTTTAGCAATAAACAGTAACAATGGCGTCAACTTTACTTCATCATTTACACACATGTTTATCGATCGAAGTGTAACGGAGGTCTGCTTAGTGCATGTGCAAACGTCAATCTTTGTTAGAGAACGCGATTTTTTTCCTACTATGGCGAGGGAAATGACACCGGACCAAATGGCGTCAGACCGGTTATATTAATTAACACTAATAACAAGCGTTAGTTTAGCCTTTTTATATTGGACCCGAGTTGGATAATAAAAGAAGCAGATTGACCAGGAGACATTTGCAAGCAGGACTTCAAAGGACGTTTCATAGAAGTGTTTTAGAGGTATGCGCACACACACACAATATCAATGTATTACAGAGAACAGCTTTCACAGCCGATTTTAAAGTCATGGAAGCTGTTATTTGACCGTTGGTTATCTTAGAATGTGTGTAGCTGAATTCTTATTACCAGCTGTAGGACTGTGATGAAAGTGAAAGTAGTTTAGCGCGTAGCTCATTCAAATGTTTACAATCTCTGATAACTCTGATAATTTTTGAAGTATTCCTTGGGCGGAGGTTATTAAAAGCACTCGGAATAGTGACATCATGTACCCGGGAAGTAGAGAGCTGTAGTCCGATTCCAGCCGTTCGCTGTAGTCCTTGAAAAGCGAATTCTGTTAAAGACAATATCTCGCTTGGCACCGAACTTTGAGCTTTATCATTTTGCAGGTATTATTTATGCTCTAACAGCAACATTACACACTAAAGGTTGAAAAAGGGGATCGTGGGGAATGGGACCTTTAAGTTAATAATATTTAAAAATTAATTTTATTAATTAATCTTATTTATTTAACATGTCATAAATTATAATCATTTAATAAAATAATTCGCTTCTTGTCCACCACTTTTATTTTTTTCACCAATTTTGTCTCGGTGCATTCTGGGATTGCCGTTTCTGTAGCATATTTAAAGTTTTCTTTTGGAGCAGACTTTGTAAAATAAAATGCAGCCTTCATATGCAGCTCACTATAGGTTTCAGAAAAGATAAGATGTGATATTTGCACATAACAAAATGACACAGAGATTCATGCTTTTCTTAGCTGTAAACTGCATCCTCTTGTGATTGATGACAACCATCAGATGCGATGGGCTTGTTTTTTTTATCACGCTGGCTCAAAATGACCGGGGACAGACACAGGCAGTAGAAGCGCTTCAGTGGCTAATGAGAGGCATTATTCAAACTCCTGCTCTGGTGTCAACATCATATGTCCAGCGTCTCGCTGCCTCTGCTCTAGTACAGACAAGCAGCCCAATGACTGTGACAATTAAAGGTATTGCTTGGGTAATTTTACTATATAAAAAAAGAATAATCCACAAAGTCATGTAGAGGTGCACTAGCACCTTTTTACTAGTCTTGTGAAAAAAATGTTGCAATTTCATCAGTTTTGTATAATTTTGTTTATTTTGATTTCTTTACTGATAGTAATGCGACACTAAGTAAGACAGGTAAGTCTGTGGAAACCACTGTCAGACTTTACCTATTTTGCCTGTTCGTTGAGACGGCCTCCGTCACAAGCCATTGGCACTGGCTGTGTAAGTGTTCTTGGACCATCAGACCAGAACGGCTTGAGGTAATAGCAACATGTTTTTGTCTCAACTTTTTGACGTAGTCTCCCGTCTGTATGTTTATCACTGAGGGACGATGAACCTGGGGCAGCTCTGGAAAGAGACCATCAGACATGACAGAAGAGGGAGAGAGAGAGATCGGGGGAGATCAGACTGAGGCAGTGAGAGGTGCCTGTGGTGTTGGAAGGAGCTCATCATACAAGCCCTTCTCCATCTGTCACAAATCATTTCTGCTCTGGAAGTAAGAAAAGGCAAAATGTCAAAATATTCGAATGCATTCCACGGGAGCGTGTCACGTTCATAGAGACAGCAGCTTGGCAGCAGTGAGGTGGAAAAGGAAGGGCTTGGGCTTTCCAATGGGCATTTAGGATGAAAAGAACCAGTAAACATATGTGAAATGAAAAGCTGAATTCACATTCATTAATGCTGGGGGTTCGTGTAACAGTAGTTGTACAGTAAAGTTATTATTTCTTACATGTGTTCTTCTTTTAGAAATCTAGGAAATGTTTTAAACTTGGTCCTGCGCTTGTCACTGTTGTCATTTTTAATATTTAACAAATTCAGAAGAGCAGCGATGTTTATATGTGAACCCCACCACAATGTACTGTACAGTAAAGATTTAATGCCAAAATACTTTCTCATGTATGATATCTTTATACATCACATTGCAGAATAACATATTCAATGCTGTTGATCCTAACGCATGGTGTCTCTGAATGATTATCATCAACAAAACCCTTTTTCAGAAATCCTCAGCTCACCCCATTACTGCGAAATTGCTTGCTTTTTAGACTTCACTGTTGTGACAAAATGCCATTACTATTGTTATTTGTTGTCCTATAGTTTCTTATTTTGATTTTTGTTTTTGTTAAAAATTGCCGCTCTCTGAAAAAGTGGAAGAGGAGAAAAGGTTGCGTTTCCTGTGTGTTCATTTTTGCAGCTCTCTTGTTATCTTGAAGAGATTGTTGAACACTTTTATCTTTATTTTTCTACTCAGGTAAATTCTAGATGTGCCAATATTGCTTATAGAAGAAGATGGAGGCAGTGTGAGGTGTGAAGGACATGATGTGCTCTCCATACCTTTGAGGAATAGTGAGATAAGTGCTCTCTGAAAAAGCCCTGCGTGCAAAGACTGCACGATCAAACAGGTGTTCAGAATCTAGAAAACCTTTTTACTGTCCTGTCCAATGTGTATTCACATTTTCTTTGCATTTTATTGACATCCTTAAAGGTCCAGTGTATGAAATTTAGTGCTATCTAATGGTGAGGTTACGAATTGCAACCAACAGATCACTCCACAGCTCACCCTTTCCTTCCGGAGCACTTTGGTGGATCACACGGGACTAAGATGTCGTCACGTTTACGCTTCTTTGACGAAGGAGATAAAGTATTTACGAAACGCGCTCTGTAGAGCAGTTTGTCTGTTTAGGTCTACTGAAACAACATGGCGAATTCTATGTAAGGGGACCCGTGGTATATTATATTGCATTTCTGTCAATAGGTCTTCCAAAAATGACACAAATTTTAATGCACATGTGTCAATCAGTGGCCATTTCTGACAATGTGTAGCTGAAATGTTTTATTAGATCAGCTAGCTTGTGCCAGTTTGTGCCACTACAAGATCAGATTTCTTCATGTCTCTGGGCCACTAAACGCTGATTAATTATTTCTCTCTAATCAGAATCACAATGGAATAAAACAATGTTTGTCTGTTTGTAATTCTCCTAGGCCGAGCCTGAAATTTGCATGTATTTGATGGCAAAAAAGAAATCTCTTATCCAGGGGAAAGATCAAGGTTATGACTTCCTCAAAGCAGAGTTCCTGAATCCAATTAAGCTCCGTGCACTGAAGTTCAGCTGGAGGACACAAGGATGCAACAATAGAAGAACGTGATGGCTGCCATCGCCACTATCTCCCTGTATTTCCACCCATGCTAATTATATTTGCAGATTCTGTCATTTAGACAAAAGGTGAATAACTTTGGTAATCATCATGAAACATTCGAATCACTCCTTGGCCGATGCACATATTTGACCTTTGTAAATGGAAGTCAATTGCGAGACATGTGGGGTAATCAAATATAATTTCGATAGACTGATATGAAATTAGAATAATTATGAAGTGTTTATATAGGTACAATTAGAAGTAAGTATGATCTTGAATATGAATATTCAGAATATTTCTATAGACCTATAAGTCTGTTCGAAAAGTTTGACATTACATTGAAAATTCGAAATCAAAGGAGTCTGCATTTGAATCAAGTTTTACAAAATTCTGAAATGTGTGTAAATTGTTCAGTTCAATTTTCGGTAACGCTTTAGATTACGGCCCGCAATGTACCGCATAATTAAACAGGATTTACATCGTAAATACTTGTAACAATTAATGTACCTCTACAGTACATTTATGTACTAGATAAAGGGGACAAAATATGTAAAGATTGGGGAACTGAATGAAATATAAAAATCCAAATCAATCCGCTCTTGAACTACTTATAGTCTCAAAAGATCAACATTGATTTTACACATTAAAACTCATCAAAATAACGCATAGTGACCAACAATCATAAAATCAATAAAATAAAAATGAATCCTAAAGTTAAAACTCTGTCAAATGTACAGTTGACAGACAGTCTGTCGTGCTGTTTTGCTTGCGCAAAAACTGAACGCATCAATTCCCCTTATTTCATGTTTACTATGATAATAAAATAAGAACCCCGTACTTAATGGATATCCACAATAGCTTATTTATGGGTATATTGTGATTACAAAAATGTAGTGTATGTTCATGCTAAGATTGTTGTATAGCAAACTGCAGGACATGCATACCACATTATATTAAAATAGTTACCCCTTAGTTTTAAAATAGGCTACTTACAGTATAAATACAGTATTTTCTTTATTTCCCAAACTTTGTATATTGTTCCCCTTTACCTACAAATATGTACTGTAGAGGTACATTATTGTTACAAGTAGTTACGCTGTAAATTCTGTTTAATTACGCGGTACATTGCGGGCCGTAATCTAAAGCGTTACCCAATTTTCCTCTCAATGCTGGTGATATAATCTGTATGGAGAAAAAACAGTAATGTACAGTAAAAGCGGCCTCAGACTTTTGAACCTTGCCGTATGCCCTTGAATGCAATATTACTAATGATTCGAGAGGTTTTGTTTGGCACAAAAACAAAACAGGTGCATATCACTTTGGAGAAGAGGGGATCAAAAACAGAAAGTGTTAAAATGAATAATTTATATATGCTCTTATGTTCACAGGTTAAAATGTTCATTTCGCATACGCAAGGAAAGCCTTTGACGGTCTTTGCGCTGCGTTGAGTCATACCCAGTTTTGTTTTAAGGCACTGGATTTACAAAAGCTCTTTATGTTGAGTGTTTCTCTGTCCATTGTTAGCGATCAAAGCCATTCTAATTCAGATAATGTTGTTATAGCCACAGGTTCCTCCCACTACGCTGGCTCCTGTTCAAAAGACTATCATGCCACAGAGAGAGGGAGTAACTGCTTTTGATTTGAATGTGAAGTGTCATTCAATTGCGCCACTGCCGAGCGATTTGCCATGGTGATAGGCCTGCATTTGAGAACACCTGGCGAGGTGGCAAATGTATTCTAATCTATGTGAATTGTAATGCTCTCACCTGGGGCCATCAGGCTGGGATGTGTGTCTGTCTATGTGTGTATGTGTGCAAACACCAAGTGTGTATAGAAAATAATCAGACTTCACTACTAAACGCAAAGCTGAAGGGATGAATTATAGTGGAGAAGGTGTAATAGCGTGGTCATTGAACGTATCAAAACGATTGTGCTTTTTGTAAGTACTGTATAAAATTTTTTATGAAACTAATGGATTGACATCCTGACTAAAAAATGTAGTAATCCAAACCAAATATACAGTTACAGTATGCAGTGCTTAAAATGTTTGAATCTGAAATGAGGGCTTGAGGGTCGGGATGAATATTTTTAGCATGTTGTAATTTTGATGGTTTCAAAAATGTATTGCTGTAGTTAAGTGAACGGATTACAGGGAATAAAAGGATCAGAGGGCAAAATGTTTAGTTTAACCTGGAAATGGCTGTTTTAAAAGGTTTGTCCTCCTAAATTTACTGTAAAATGTTAAGAACAAATGACTTTATGTTGCTTGACCATGAACAAAAGAAATTGAGGAATTGGAGGGGTCTACAGGAAACAGCATACAATTTGAGTAGACTTTAAGAAATAATTCATTTATTTGGCATTTAAATGCATGACAGTTCCATTAGTGTACCTTGTGTTATCCATCGGTATTAGCGTACATTTAGGTCTTTAGTGAGCCTATACACTTTTTACAATAAATGAATTAGTAAGCAGATATTATTTTACATGTTTGAGTTCTTTTCGTGTTAAATAGTAGATAATAAAAAGATAATGAAAATAAGTGGGGAGGAGGGTAATGAATGTTATTAGAGGTAGAGGTATAAAGAGGTAAGCATTTAAGGGTTTATAAATGAAGAACAATTGTTTAGAAATTAATTATTTATTCAAAAATGGTCCAACGAAAAGTAGGTGAACAATTAAAGCGTTTGTTGAATCAACATTTCTAATAAATTAAGTGAATTAACATGGAAATGGGGTGCCTGGACTCGGTTCTGAGCTCGCTATATGTGAAGAGAGAAAATTTGTTTTCTTTTTCTCTGGTAAGCATCGGCCAAGTGGCCTTTGATCGACAAAGAGCGGATAATGTCAAAGCAAGTTTTATTTATGACAACTGATGGAGGGATAGCAGTATTTTTGTTGATGCTGTTGTCTTGTTCCACTGTGGCTGTGAAGAGATGGATTACAGTAAATGGACTGAGGTTTGTTTTTGGTTTTCCCTCGAGTATCCTCAAACTCTCCCATCATCCCCCTCCCCGCCACCTTTCCTTCAAGGAATATGGCCAGATTCATTATTTAGCTGTGCTCTTTTTGACAGCTGGGTCGGAGGGAGAATAGGACCCGGTGTGTGTGTGTTCCTGCACGTGTGCGTGGAACAGCAGGCTGGAACAGAGTCCTGACAGAAGACAGGATGCCTGTCTGTGATGCCTGCAGGAGCTGACAGCTGATCACACTGTCAGTCAAGGGAGCTGTCCACGCTGGAGGCTAACAGACTCAACACCATCAACCTTCTCTTTTCCTTGTGTCTATCCTTCAACAAGCCTTTTTTTCTATAAATGATCCACTGCTTTTCGCTATCCCTTAAACCATTACCTTTCACACACCCTTTTCCTTATCAAGCGTAAATGCATCCACGTTCTTTTCCCTTCAGACTCTCTGCTGTAACTTAATTGCTTTCTGTACAACGACACCAGATAGAATTAGGTTTCTCTGCTTTTTTCAGTTCCAAAGTTTCATTTGTCTCTATAAAAATGTCAGGCAACCTCAAAAAAATGATTTGTATAGTGCACAAAAAGGAATCGTTTTCAGAAAGCTGCATTCGAAGAGAACGCTGTTATTCAAATTCAATTGTCGTCTTTATCCGGCGTTCAGCTCCACTCCTAATGAGAGTTTGGCCTGTGATTGCTCAGTGAAGCTTCCATAGAGACTCAATGCTCTTTGTGGTGACAATGGGGCTTCAATTCACCCATGAGACAACCCGACTGGACAAGTCATTCATCGATGCAAATGCCAGCCAATATGCGGTCATATGCATCTGTTTCCCTCTGCCCGCTCGTGATGGACAGCCAGCGGCTCATATTCTTTGGAGCTGAGCCTGCACCGCGCCTTCTATCCACCAGAGAGGCCAGCAGGACAGGCCGTGAGGGAATCTGACCATTAACGATGAAATAAATGTCACAATCGCCACATTCTCAGTCAATTCAAACAGACAAATGTATTATTCAGAACATCAAAACAACGTCTTTCTTCCGGACTACAAAGGGTTTGTGCTTTTCAGTGAGTTGATACATGAGAGAAAGAGCGAGCAACAGAGACAAGGTGAAAAATGTATTGCTGTTGCAAAAAACGCGCGACTTAGGACGAGTAAGGACATATAAAAGTAGCTTAATTTAGTATTAAAAAACATTCATATAATTGTTACAAACATTAGTTTACCTCTAAAGAGTATTCCATTTATTTTTCATACTTTAATGACTGTGTGATGACAGAAAAATCTAAAATTTATTTCCTGGATGTGCTTCATTTCGAGTCGTAATTAAGCAATCCTTTAATTGGTTTGTTCCTTTGCTTGATTTTTATGCATAGCAATACAGAACATCGCCATCACAGCCTTTTGCAATAGTTTACGTTAATTCTGACAAGACAAAATAATTAAAACAAAATTATTTAGACTAATGGCAGCAACGAATGCCTCATTAGGATTTCCATAATTTTCCTTTACATTCATCATTATTTCGAATGTCACAGAAAATTATTTTGTGTCACACGATAATAATGAGCTAGAATAAGAACCAAATGAGGGAAATCATTAAATCCAAATGTTAAGTCGAAGAAATCATGTTAAAATGATCAAATGGACGAATTTGAACAAGATTGCATGCCTAAAGCAGAATAGCCTATAATAATCCTTTATTTACAAAAAGTCAAATAAAAGTAGTTTTGTAAAGTCGATTTCTCAGGCTTGCGTTCATTCTCCGTACTTCCTGATTTTCTCCTGACATCTGTCTATTGAAACAAAGATTGGATTGGGAATTATTCATGTTTATTATATAATATTTTTTATGTTCATCCAACTTTCAACGTGCTACGGTCATGGAAATGCATACAATACGATTCTTTTTTATTATCTCGCAATTCTAGATCGAAACAGACATTCTTGTGTGTTTAGCGTAAGCCAGTGTCGTGGAACTTCACTTCCCACAATTCATTGCGCAGAGGCGAAGCGGATGTTTATATTTATTTCGCGTGAATAGTGAAGAATGTGCGAGCAATGACAGCAGAAGTGAGACATGGACCGACAACAGCAGCACTCCGACACACGATCAAATTATGTGTAAGTTTTGGTTGTTTTTAAAGAAGTCTGTCGTTGTGGTGTAGCATGACAGCCTGCGTTATGATTTAACGTTAGCCGATTCACAGACCTAATGAACTCTCACGTTAGCTCAGCCCGCTAACAATTTGCCCTCATTCTTATGACATTACATTTAAGACATGTTTTAAACACGTTACGTTAAAGCCACTCAGGGTCAACATCAAACAATACGATGACGATAGTATTTTGAGGTGTTAAGATAATACTTCGGCAAACGCTTTCAGACTAACATTAAATGATCTGTTTGGTAGTTTGTGATGTTGAATGGCACTGCAATTAAAAACACGCAGTGTTTAGTTAACGTAAACCTGAAAACTAATTCCAGTTCATGGCATTAAACCAGTGTTTTAGCCTAAACCATAACATGTTAAAGAAACTAAGTATTATACACCAGTGACGGGCCTTAAATACAAAATAGTTGATTAGGAAGAGCTTTGCTTCCCTTTGTTCAAGTTTATGCTTTGAAGTGATTCACCCAAAAATACAAATTCTGTCAACATTTACTCGTCCTCTTGTCATTTCAAACCTGTATGACTTTCTTTCTTCCGCAGAACACAAAAGAAGATATTTTGAAGAATGTTGTTGACTGGCCCCCATTCACTTGCAATGGTTAATCTTTGTGTCCATGCAATAGAAAGTGAATGAATCAAAATATCTACTTTTGTGTTCTGCGGAAGAAAGAAAGTCATAAAGGCTTGAAATTACAAGAGGATAAGTAAATGATGACATCATTTTCATTTTGGGGTGAACTATCACTTTAAGGCTGCAGTTTCATTGTTCATGGAAGTCCTGCAATAGTGTTTATTCTTAATGTGTTATGTATTAAGCTGTTTCTCGACTCTTGGTTAAAAATACATTGCACAGTTTGACTTCAAGAATTAAAGAACTCAGAATGCAAGTCTATTGAGGAACCATTGTACACTTACTCCATAGACCACAGCACATTGTTTTGTTCGAACCCGCAGCATGCGAAACACAATAGCTACAGTAGTCTAGCTGTACACTTAGTTTCGCTTCATTTTAATTTTACTCATACTCAGACTGATAACCCTTGGCATTTCAGGGTTTTTTTTCACAATCTTGTGTTGTTGGTTGTGTGTCTCTCTAACCCACAGGTCATGCATGCAGCTCGGCCTATAGCCTGTGCTGAGTAGAACCCGACCCCACTCGCGCTACAGTGCAGGGGGTGTGCTTCCTGACTCAAACCCGACCCTGCTGCTCCATGTTTCCTATGCTAACCCTTCTAAGCATGTTTTACTATATCTGTCTACGGCGGCGCTCCAGGAGCGGGACGCGGAGTCAGGCATTGGGCAGCCGGCGGGCGGTGGAGCTGGGCCAGCGTTCTGTGCTGCCCATCACTGTCGAGGTGGAGCAGTACGGCAAGGAGGTCCTGGACTTTAGCTCTCACTACGGCAGCGAGAACAGTATGTCCTACACTATGTGGAACCTGGCGGGAGTGCCTAACGTCTATCCCAGCTCAGGAGACTTTACTCAGACGGCTGTGTTTCGGACTTATGGAAGTTGGTGGAGGCAGTGTGCCAGCGCCTCGCCCCCATTCCGCCGCACACCACCCAATTTTCACAGCCAGGACTTCCTGGAGCTGGCCTTCGAGGAGCGTGTGTATCCCACAGCTGTGGAGGTGCTGGAGACGTACCACCCTGGAGCCATTGTCAAGATCCTAGCATGCTCTCTTAACCCATTCTCCCAGAATCCACCAACTGATGTTAGGTAAAATGTTGAGTGTGTCGTTGTAGTTTTGGTCTGGTAATCGAGCAAGGTGTGTGGTCCATGATGAGTAATATGCCGTTGAACATAGTTCTATGATGCATTGCACCATTAGTAAGGATGCCAAATATATCATGTGGATCTTTGTGCAGGTGGGAGGTCTTGTGGGCCGGCAAGCCCACCAAAGCTCCGAGCCCTCAAGCTCGCCAGTTCTCCCCCAGCATCAGACAGATCAGCTTTCCCACCAACCTGTTGCGTCTGGAGGTGAACAGCTCTCTGCTGGAATACTACACTGAGCTGGATGCCGTGATCCTGCGGGGTGTTCGGGAGAGGCCCATTCTAGCCCTTTATAAGATCCCTGTCATTGACATCAGTGATCTGAGTGACAGCGAAGAGGAGATCAATGACGTTGGAGGTCTCTGCTGCATGTCGGGGGGAGAAAATCGGCACAACTTGGGAAACGGCTACTTTGATAGGCTTCCTTATGAGGTTAGCACAGGAGACACTGAGTATAATTACCCACAATGCACGCATGACGTAGAACGTTTGTTTTTAAGAACATCGTTTTAAAGAATTGTTGATAGCAGAGTAGAGAAATGCTAGTTTGCAGGTGTAGCTCCTCAAGCCCTGACTTGGTATGGTTGCAACGGGACTCTTTAGATAATTAAAGACCATTTCAAAATGGCTTTGCAATTCGTAAGCCCACATTACCCTCACACAGCTCTGATCTCCTGTCCAAACCACTGTCAGTCTCAGTGTTGTTACAGCAAATGCATATTTGTTTTGGAAAGATAATACAGGTATTATCTTCTAACCGATATGAGCTCAACACGCAAACTATTGTTCATCCCGGCCAACAGTGTTCACACCAAAACAAAACCAGCACAGCCACAAAAGTCTTGAAAGTGATCTTACCCAATACCTCACTCTTATAAAATGCCTTTATTTTTATGACCAACGTGGTGATGTTCAAAATGTAATGTAGCCTTATCTAAAAGCACACTCGAATATTTCTACTCTCCAAAAATCCAAATATCTGACCAACCTAGTAAAGTTGCACAAAGCATCGAAGTCCAAGAGAAATTTAGTTTTGTCATTTGTGTCAATAGTGTATTCGAGGTGTTTATCATTCACAGTGAATATGTTTGTCTTCCTGTAGCTGATCCAGCTGATCGTGAGTCACCTGGCGGTTCCGGACTTGTGCCGGTTGGCTCAGAGCTGCAAGCTCTTTCACAAGCACTGCTGTGACCCGCTGCAGTACATCCAGCTCAGCCTGCAGCCGTACTGGGCCCGACTCACTGATGCCTCCCTGTGCCACCTGCAGAGCCGCTGCACCCTCCTGCAGAGGCTAAACATGTCCTGGACGGGCAACCGGGGAGCTGTGACGGCCGCTGGCTTCTGCAGGTAATGATGTGAATCAGTAAATCAGATCTGGTGACATCGGGTGGACATTTTTGGAGCTAGAACATGTGTGCACTGACGTGTACTGTTCTTAGAACAAATAAAGAAATTCTTCAAAAATCGATCAATAACATTTCACTTGATTTGGTTGAATTACTATACATCATATGCAAATAATTGATCACAAAGATCAATAATTGTTGGGAAAGACCCTAAAAACAGACAGTTTGAGATATGATATTATTGTGGTAGATAAAGTCAATCATTATAGTAGATATTACAGGAACCCAATAACTTTTTGTAAAAAATGTGATTCCTCCATTTTATTAAACTGTAGTCTATATATGTTTTTGAACATATTGATGTATTGTCTTCATCTGATCTTCCCAACATCTACTCCATCTCTGTCTTATTTTTCTCTTCAAGTTTTATGAAGGCCTGTGGGCTCAGTCTGGTGTGTTTGGAGTTGTCATGCTGTCATTTCCTGACTGAAGCGTGTTTAGAGGTGATCGCCCAGATGTGTCCGAACCTGCAGGAGCTGAATTTGGCTTCCTGTGACCGTCTGCATCCTCAGGCCTTCAATCACATTGCCAAACTCACTAATCTACGCCGGCTCGTACTTCATCGCACCAAAGTTGAGGTGAGCAGATATTGATTCAAGGGTTCTTGTCTTTGTTTTATTTGACCCCATGTGTAATTATTTTGATCTGCTTCAGCTAGATTCAAAATGACTCGATTACATTTATGCATTTGGCGGATATCCAAAGCGATTTACAATGTGTTCAAGGTATATTTGATCAATATGTGTGTTCCCTGGGAATTGACCCCATGACCGTTTTTTCGCTGTTAATGAAAATGCTGTACTATTTGAGCTACAGAAGCGTTTACTTAAATTGATTTACTTAAAATCAAATTACTCCAACTCAACAGACATTCAAAGTTATTTGATAGTGTTTGTTAGCATCGAAAATCAATCGAAAATGTACTCGTGAAACATATAGTTTGAAATGCATTCCAAGTCGCTTTGGATAAAAGCGTCTCCCAAATTCATAAATGTAAACGTAAGATCATTTAAAACTGCTCACCAGACCAGCTGATTTCTGTGGAGTCAGTTATAGTGGGAGGGGCTATACTGAGGTGCAGCCAATCATAGCAGTTTGTTTTCCTGTAGCAGTTCAGCGCACATAAACTAAGAACCGCCAGAAAAGGGAAGCTGTTTCCCTCCTCAGTTCCTTATCAAACATAAACAGTGTTAATTCTGCGTTTGTAACTTTGCAACCAGCGAGACACATTAGATCTTCACAAAAAAAGTCTTCATTAAAAAAATCATAAAAAAGTCTCTAACTGTTGACTTTATGAAAGCTTTTGTTTGACTTGTTTTATCTGATAATTAAAAAAAGTTTTTTAACATCAAAGCCAAAATCGCTCATTATAGATTCGCGGCTGAAATGTTTGTTCATCCAAAGATCTGTGTCATGCACATCTAAATTCGTTTATTATTTATACGCTTTCATCCAAATAAAATCTTGAGAATTTAGAAGTAAACATGTTTACACTTGTCTATTTTAAGATGTTATAGTTACTTTTCTTATTACATTGTATCAAGCCACAGAGCTAGATTTACTGGATATATGATCTTTTAATCAGTATGCTGCATGTCATCGCAGGCCCAAGCGTGCCACTCATCTCAGGTCGAGAGAAAAATAAGAAACGGCATCCTCCGTGTGTGGTTAGCAGTGACTCAGCATCTGTGAGCGTCTCCAAAAGCGTATAGTGTTTCTGTAGCTATTTCTGTAGTGATGGTAACTGTATGTAAACATACACACACAAAAATGGCCAGTCTGTAACACTTATGCCAACCCGCTGTCATCATTTTTGTCATTGTTTAAATAAAATGCGTCTTCTGCATGGAACCTAGTTTAAATAACAGTGAAAACATACACACAAGCGCAGTGTTTATGCATTATACCACACAAAATGGTCAATCCTGCACTATTTTGTAGTTAAATACAACAATAAAATGGCTGTATTTTTTCTTACCCACTTTTTGAAATATTATATCATTTTATCTTCGCTGTGACCATCAACCATGAAGTCATATAATCGTTTTATTTTGACATATCCATTTGAACGAGCACAGTTGAATGTTGGCATGTTAGGCTGTGATGTCAAGTAGCAGGACACACTTTAATATTCTCATTTTTGTGTTGTGTTAGTCATAACTGTTGTCTGTTCTCTCCTTCTCCACATCGGCAGCAATCTGCCATGTTGAGCATCCTCACATTCTGCACAGAGCTCAGGCACCTTAACCTCGGAAGTTGTGTCATGGTAAGTCTGTTTGATAGAAGAATAGAAACTACCATTCGTTCCTGTGCATGTTTGGACACATCAGCTCATTATTGATCGTATTGTTCATTTCCACCACGTGAACTGTTAATTAAACTAGAGGTACTGTTTTTACACAAATAGTCCCTGCATAGCCTTTTGATTGAATTCATTTTATATCAAACTTATAAATTGTAATTTTATTCTCATGACTCATAGTGATGGTGCAGTCTTAAACCAACGGCAGTTAGTTAGCAACGTACATGCTTCACTGTGTCCCTCTGTGCACAGATCGAGGACTATGACGTTGTGGCGAGCATGATCAGTTCACGCTGCCGTTCCCTGCAATCCCTTGACCTGTGGCGCAGCAAGAACCTGAGCGAGCGCGGGCTGGCCGAGCTGGTTACGGGCTGCAGGCTGCTGGAGGAGCTGGACCTGGGATGGTGCTCCACGCTTCAGAGCAGCTCCGGCTGCTTCCAGCATTTGGCTCGCAGCTTGCCACGCCTACGCAAACTCTTCCTCACCGCCAACCGCACCGTGTGCGACTCTGATCTGGAAGAGCTGGCTGCTAACTGCAATGCGCTGGAGCATCTCGATATACTCGGTGAGATGAAGTATTCGCAAAGAATTTCTGATGAATGTGGTAGTAGTCGGGCAAACCAAAAAGTTGAAAGCTTTTGCATGTATTAAGTATAATGTTAATTTGTTGCATACTTAGGCACACGGATGGTGAACTCTGCATCTCTGCGCAAATTGTTGCAGTCGTGTCCTCAGCTGAAGCTGCTGGACGTGTCCTTCTGCTCTCAGATCGACTCTCGCCTCGTCCAGGAGCTCAGTGGCCTTTTCCCCATTGTGTCCATTAAGAAGAGTTTCACACAGTAAGCAGGAGCAGTTTCTAAAGGTTCATCTGGTTTTCTTTGACCCTGGTGAGCGGATGGCCGGGGGAGATTCTGGTGCTGTGAACTTGCACAATACTGTCTTGAACTACACTGATCTGTGAACTGCCACATGGAGGAATTTTTTCGAAGATGTTATGTTTCACTTTGAATGGACTCACTATGTATTGAATCACACATTTCATCAGACCTCAGTTTTTGATCTTGATCTCAGGGTTTTATTTTTGAGAGACATTTGTAACACGCTGTACAACTGCCGAGTGGTTTTGTTTTAAACGTACTTATTGAAATGTTAAAAAAGAACACTGAGCACAGATTGTTTTTATTTCTATTGTTAAGTGGTGTCTAATTGATGTTGAATATCGTGAAATTATGTAACAGTAATGGGGTTTAATTTAATTATTTATTATTATAAATTCAGGGCCACAATGACTTGAATCACATAAATATTTTGTGGCAATACTTTGTGCAAAGCCCATATCATGAGTCAGACCTGTTATGCACACGTATGTTGACAACAGAGCGAGAAGCTTTTCTCTAAATTTCAGAACTTGACATTTCATTTAACGCAGGCGCATGCTAGATAACATATTATTGTGCCTTAGGAGAAAAGTGCTTTGTATGTTTGCTGGTTGTCTGTATTGTACTATGCTAAATTGTGATTTGCCAAAATCACCCTAAACCAAAGGGTTTTTATTTTAAAGCAAAAAAATTTTCTGTAGGTGTAAAATTATTTAAAGTCAAAACCAGGGAAAAATATTTGTTAAGTACTTTTGGTATAATTAATTTTTTTTAATATGACTTTTTTAA
Source organism: Triplophysa rosa (assembly GCF_024868665.1). Classification (NCBI taxonomy): domain Eukaryota; kingdom Metazoa; phylum Chordata; class Actinopteri; order Cypriniformes; family Nemacheilidae; genus Triplophysa; species Triplophysa rosa. The sequence continues at coordinate 23,360,820 of NC_079897.1, read as the reverse complement.
TTTGCTTTGTGTTATTATTTACCATAATTATATTAAAACACACCCTGTAAACAAACTCAGTAAAGCAGAAACAACCTCAAAGAGTAGGCTATATTTATGTTTATTTGTTGCTATACTGAGTTACTACCTTAATGATAATTTCTATATGGTATTAAATTTGTGCCATTTAAATCCAGACGGCTTTTAGCATTGTTTCAGATCTGAGAATGACTGGTGAGGGGTCTTGGTTCAATAAAGTGAGGCTAAATACAATTCTGCGGTTATTGTTACTGTTTTCTCTTAAGTTAGCAAGAAAAAAATAGTACTTGGTTAGTAAACCTCTTCATCCCACAAGGGTAGTCTCCACCCGAGTAAAATAGTTTTTTTCTGGCATTAATCCCTCAGAGTTTAACAGCATATTAATATTGCATCTGGTAGTGACAGTCTCATTGGACTAACCGTGATGTAATGAATTGTTTATGTCTATTTTAATGATGGCCGGAGGAGCTCTAATGTGCCCTGAGGACCTGGAGGATGCAGTTAATTAGATGAAACGATTTCTTGATTTCTGTACTACTATTGATAGCCGCTTCACACAGACAACTGTCATTACATCCTGTAAATACATTGAATGTACAACCCATAATAGCACTGCTTTTGAAACCTGTAATTTAGACCTGGCAGCGATCTCCTGCTACAGTGGTACAACCATCTCACACATGCATAACCACCTCAAAAAGCATTATTTTAATATGAATGTATGAGGCCAAAATGAAGTGTTTTTCATTTTTGGTGGTATTGAAAGCTTGAGCTCCTGAGCCTGAACAGGTTATTTAGGATACGTTTTTAAGCTGCTTTGGCTTTTAGTTTTACTTCCCAGATTTTCTCAGTTCAGGACCACAATTTTAAACCATTATTACCATGAACACCTTTGCACATTTTTAAGTGTTTTGTTGATTGGATGATTTATGTTAACAATGTTTGGATGTCCTACCTAAAGCTTTATTCCTCAAGAATACTTTTGTATTTTTTACCTTTAACATGGGATGGTGATAGACATCAAGGAAATTTCATTGGGGGGAGGTTAGGTTTGTGGTGATATTTATCTTTTTGAAACCTTGTTCAAATTTTCAGAACACTGAGGATTTAAATATTTATAATTAATATTGCAATGTCAAAATGTTCTCTTTTATAGAATTACCTCAACAGGAATTGGTTTAAACGTAGTTTTTGATGCATACATTATGATATTATAAGAGAATGTATTATACAGTAGATACTGCAAGTTCTGATCTAATATATATATATTTTTATTGCTCTACTCAAATTAATTTGTTCATGCTTCAATTGTGATTTCATCATTTAATCACATAATTTGATTAAAAGAATTGTTTTTTATTTGCTATTATTTGGGATCTGAAGTAAAAAACACGAGCAGCCATGCATAAGTGGCTTGCTATTTTATATACATTAAATTTGGTAGGCTTATTTTTAAATTGTTTTTAGTGCATGGAGAGAAACTGGACCAATTGGCCAACACATTCTAAAATAATTTAAGTAAGTGCGGAAATTCCTTAGCATGTATTTTCAAAGAAAATGAAAAATAGGAACAGCTGTAATTTAGTATAATCCATCTTTTTTAGAGACTGAGCTGCAAATATAGCAAACCGCTATGATGTTCTGGGGTCCTGGAACAAACCTCACTAGGTGGCACTAGAGGATAAGAATGACACCACTTTTACTACAACAAATTCTAGACCTTTTAAATATGGAGGAAATCGATCACTTCGAAACCTATAACGTTGTTAACGTTATATAACGTTGTTTACCGCAAATTTCTTGCTTTTAAACGGTGAATGGTAAGGAGTCGTGATTTTCAATATCACCAAAAAAATGAATTTACATTTTCAGCCAAGCGCTATGAACGATGATAACAAACTTATAAGCACCCACCAATAATCAATACAAATTCATTAGGATTAGTCATTACGTAATTATAAAATATAAATCAGAGGTTTGACATTATAAGGCCTACTAAAAATATACACAGTATTATTTTTAAAATAATTAATAATAAACAATTTAAAATTAAACTGGAATTTATAGAATCCTTGGCAAACTATTTTAAACATCTTTCAAAAAATACGTAAAACATACACACACACAAAATAATTAACACGAATTAGGGCGCATAAATATCGAGACCAACGTTTTGACACAAAAATGTATAAATTGCACAAAATGTAATTCAAACAGGAATTATACTTATTGGCCCAGAGTCCAATTATTATAAACATCGGTGAACAGTTTATCTATAGATAATATTAACTTTATCACGAAATACAGCGTTGTTTTGTTGAACGGCGCTAAGACGAACCCGACAAAATACCTCAAATCTTCTGTGTATGTCATCAGTTCTCAAGCTATTATTAATAACAAATGGGATTTTAATCTTTTCGGTTTGGATTTGTTACATCCTGTTATGCAAATTCGGCGTTGACGATCAAATCATTAATTGTATTTTTAGTGTGTTTATTTATATTTGTATTTTATTATTATTCTGGATTCTTTTGCCCATTGCTTAAAAACCTTGACCAAAACATTAATATGCGCATAAATTATTCACTCCACAAAATGAAATGTTAGCTTAGATTCACAGATTTAGGATAATATAAACATGATGTACTACAAAAATCAATTCTCTATCACAACCTCTGCGCATTTTATTATACCCACAAATTTATCCAGTTCAACGTTTGAATGAGTCTTTCTGACAGAGTAAACAAAACGACAAATAAATACATCCCATGATCTTGTAGAATTACATGGTAGTTTGATTAATTCATCTATGTAAATGTTTCTTTTGTTTTCTTTTGAAGAAAAATGAGAACCGTAACAAAAGATGTCCCTGGGAATAGATTTACACCCAAATAATATTAAAAGTATAAGCAAAAAAAAATAAAAAAGTATCATTTCTGATTGTAGAATTGTATTTACATATAGTGACGTATAGTAAGCCCCGGGACAAATCTTTCCAGTTCCAGACTTCCAGTGTTTACATTTTCTGTAAATAATCAATGCATCGTGACCCTACAGTATATGCGAACCCGGACCAACACAATGAAGAACTTTAAATGCCCCCAAAAATCAATTGACTCTGTATAGCTCTGCTGTTGGGTAAAACGTGGGGAAATTTTAACCATAATAATAATGATAATAAAAATAATAATAACGTAGTGCTCGTGTTTCAAATGGATATGCTTTGATAAATGGCGGCAATGAAATTTAAAGACGTTTTGTCGTATGAAACACTGAAAACCTTTTGCCTTTAAACGAAAATATTGTAGGTCACATCACTTGCTTTTCCCATTCTCCATTATACAATGTAAATAATTTCTATTTCAAAATAATTAAAAAAGACATTCAAATGTTTGAGATATATAATATTGAATTTGTTGGGTAGAAAATAGTGCTAACATTGTTGAAGACTGAACATTGTTTACTATACATAAACATATAGTAAAGTCAGCTCATAATTTATAAAAAAGCAGCTGAATGTGGGTTAAAAAGCAACTGACTCACGCGAGAGATAGCAAGCAATATCCGGCTAAATGACTATAAATATAAAGGCAAATATACCAACTCTAATGCAAAATCATCTGAAACAAACGAGGAATAAACAAACCGCTAAAATCTTTTCCAAATTCCAAACGATAAGAAAAAGTGCTCAAGTGAGAGGATAACGAAGCTATGTCCTTTCAAAATTATACAATATTTACAGCACTGTTTGGAGTCCTGCGAAACAATTGTATTCATGGTAATATGACTAGATAGACGGAAAGGTTTCTATCTCTAGCCCTTCGGTGATCTGTCTGCAGCTGGGTCCTGGCAGTTTCTCTTTTCAATTTAGAGCCATCCGTATCGATAAGACTAAGGGAAAGGCTATAGAATCAATTGTGTATGTGTTTGGCGTGACCTTGCACCTCGTAGTATGTCTGGTACACAGCCATGCTGTATCTATAATAACAACGATAATCATATAAAAATAATGGTATGTTTAAAGGCCTTTCACTGATGCCAATATAATCGTGGGCGGATGCATGTCACATTGATGTTTTTTTTTTCTGACTCGATGTTCACCCTCAGTCGCCGACAATACAAGTAAAAATGGCGTGTATTTGTTGCTGCAGCTCTAGTCACTTTTCGGGCTTTCGACTGAACCTGCTAAAGAAAACGCAGTGGATGTGTTTCTGTATCCTATTGGGTCTAGATGTAAACAACTGGCTATGGGACACCCATGCTCACGTTTGAGGGACATTTCGCTCGTCTCAAAGTGTACGTTAAATAGTAGGGTTACACCTTAAAACTGCGTCTTTTCACAGTGCTGGGTATTCACAGAACAACCGTTCTCTTTGCTCCTGGGGGGAACGCGCGTCCCCTCTGTTGCAGCAGTACGAATTTTGAGTAACATTGAAGACGCATTTATATCCTCTCATATCTGCTCCCGCGCCTCAGTGTTGAACCGCAGCTGCTATCGCTTTGGATAGTTCCAGTGTTTAGATCGCAGTGTGAACGTATAAATTAAGTCTGAGGCAGTCAATAGGCAATACGACATGTCCTTATTTTTCACTGAACTGGCGTCTGAACCCCGTGATGCGGCGGCGTGTCTCCGTATACGTCCTCGGTACCCGGTAGAGGTCCGCCGGGAGGAGTCATCCGTTTCTCTTTCTGTCTTCTGTTACAAAACCAAACCCTCACTACCTCTTTTTCCAACTGCAGACTGTCCGCCAGCGAAGTAATTTCCGACGCGGCTGGCTTTGGGCACTTCAGGAAATGGCTCTCCAAAGCCCCTTTGACGCTTACCTCAATGGAAGTCCTCTTTTTCCTTTTCCTCCCTTGCGCGGCTATCTTGTCCAAGCTCGTGGGGCTACCAGATGTGGAATCTGCCTCCTCCAACCACTTGTTTAACAAAGGTTTGAGCTTGCACATGTTCTTGAAGCTAAGTTGCAGGGCCTCGAACCTGCATATTGTGGTCTGCGAAAACACATTTCCATACAGGGTCCCCAAAGCTAGTCCAACGTCCGCCTGCGTGAAACCCAGCTTGATCCTCCTCTGTTTAAACTGTTTTGCAAACTGTTCCAAGTCGTCGGAGGTCGGCGTATCCTCGTCCGAGTGGTCGTGGTGACCCTGGTGCGCCTGGTGCTGGTGTTGGGACGGCGGATGGCCGTGGTCGCTGAGATGTGGGCTGTGGTGGTCCTCGTGCGCGTCTCGCATGCTGTGGTGGTGTATGCCCTGCCCGGTGCCCGGGATGAGACCGTTCACGCTGAACCCGGGCTGAGAGTAAATAAGGCTCTGTCCGTTTGATGTTGCCATGCTGGGAATGTGAGCTGCCGTCGTTGTTCTCCATGCCCTTGAGTCGTGATGGTTCCCGTGCGTCTGATGTACCAGGTGGGGTGGTCGCGACTGATGCTGTAAATTGCTGGAATTGTGCATCTCGTCCCGGCTGCTCTGTACCGCTGGCTTGATGTCCTGTTCGCCGAGCGGACTGGACGACCACGGAGCTCCTTCTCCGTGTGACAAGGCTGTTATCCACTGGTGCGCGTGGCTGAGCGGGTGACTGTTGCTCTGCAGCGAGTAGTCACTCTGCAACAGGGTTTGCGCGTCCCTGTAAGCCGTAGCTTGCTGCATGCTTCCAGGCTCCGAGTGTACAATAGATGGGCTGGAAGTGAGGATATTGTAATGATTGGATGCTGTAGTCGCCATGACTCTCGGAGCCGGACTGATCGCTCCTATTAAAGGAACCTTGCATTTGACAGTTACTCTTTTGCCACAGGCGTCTCCCAGGCTCTTTGCCAAGTGGACGCAGCGGCGCGCACCTGAGCTCCGCCCTTCGAAGACGTTCATTGGGCAGAAATAGATGATGGACGTGCATTTTTAGAGGGAGCTCTTAGTTCATTGGTTAGATAAGAGTCTTAACAAACACTGCCTCTTTCCCTCAAAAGAACTCGGTGTCCTGCAGCACCTCTGAAATGTGAGGGACCGACGGGACACCAAGACCGGAGCGAAGACCATCAAAGGTTATAACTTTTATAACTTAGAAATGACTTGTATTTGTATCCGTAATCAAATTTGTCATTGATTATCTATGTGACTCATTTAACAGAATCCTTCATTTTACCAAAACTTCAAGTAAAACATTTTATGTGATGACGTTTTATATATTTATTACAGGCGCTGAGGATTTGTTTGACAACTAATTTCTTTTTGAACCATATATGTAATTAGGTCATGCGTAATTTAGGTCAAATTCTGACAAAGTTATTTGGAGAATGGAAACTTTAAAAGCACGTTCAGAGTTTTCTTGAAAAATATGTTCACATTATGTGTCTCCTGCATGACATTCTGTCAGTTTCAGTACGTGTTTATATCCATTATATTATTTTTAACTATGTCAGTGTTTCATTCATGTGTCTGATTTTGGAGGGATATAGGACAAAAACAAACCAAGAACTGAACGAAAAGACATTAACTTTTAGAAACTGTGGAATTACGAGTTTATGTTTGTGGTTGTATCTGGAGCATATTAATCAATATAGCTACTTAGAAAGCTTATTTTTTAAAGAATTAATTGTATTATGAAATGTTATATTTAATTGTTTTATTTATTTGTGAAGCTATTATACAGAAGAAATGTGTTATATATTTTATTTACGATTAACATTTTCAACCGTGGTATTATATTGTAATTGTCATAATATATGACATGTTATTGCTGTGTTTCTCATTACGCTAATAAAATAAATCTCATGATGATTGTGTAGTATGCTTGTTTGCCATGTCTTTTTCATAACACGTGGGAGTATAACAGTCGATACAAGTGTCTTGCATTTTAGTAAAACACAAACTAAAGTAGACTAAATAACACTCACTCAACATTTAAGTAAAGCATTTGGAGGACATTTATCTTTTAATTAGATAAAAAAAACTGTAATTACAATTTATGTATTTAAATAATTCAATAATTTGTTTTTGGTATAATTTACATTTAATAACAGAAGTCATAATTAACAGACAGGAGCTCCTGTGTAGCCTATAGTGGCATGCTGAAGCAGGTCATATATTCGAGGTATAGAAAGTAAGCAGTAGGCCCATATTTGCGTTACATTTTCTTATTTAATGCTCTAAATACAAATTTCATGTTGTAAATTGCAATCAGCTTTTAGCAACCAACTGAACTGTGTCTAAAAATCTTTAACATTAAAATCTTTATCGTTTGCATGGCGTACGCAATTCAAACGAGGGGATATTTCAGAGAGAACAAGCACTGAGAAAAAAAACAGTGGGCCGTTTGGGACCGCAGGTGTTTAAAGCTCACCAGCTGGCTTCTCTATGAGCCTCTGTAAAGAAAAGCATACGACAATGTCCGAGGAGGGGGACATTTTTTCAGCAGCGCTGCTGGTTGCTATAGAGAGCGGTAAATTAAACAACGCCTCATACGTCACCAGTCTCGCATTCTCTCCTATAGCAGACCCAACGTAAATCATCTTGTGTAATGGACAAAAGACAAAAAGAACGAGAGAAAGATCAGATTATTTAAAGAACTATTTAAAAGCAGTAAATAAAGAGCACTTTGAAGTAGGACGTGCCACTGCACCGTCCAATTACGCGTTACTGAACAATAGACTTCACAATAAACAAGATAGAAAACATGAGGTCAAATGTCATGGCAGGCCTTTAAAAACTTGGCGCATTTATGTTAAAAAACAGTTTACTCAAATATAACTAGCAAAAAGGTATCAAACTTGACCAATGAGATTTTAAAATGCAAAATGAATAAAGTGAGAAAAACAGTTCTTAAAACAGCTAAATACTAAACTAACTGAACGAAATGTAAAAAAGGACCCTAAAAAACACCCTTTTGTTTAAATTGGCTCAATTAATGCAATTTCAGATATGACATACTAAACCATCATCTTACTTCGTATCTGTCTACTCATTTGCTATTCCTGTATAAAAAAGGTTTATAAAATTGTATGAATTAATACAAAAGTCCCGAGGCAAATCCAATCATCAACCAAGCAGGAACAACAGGTAAAATGCACAAAAACGCTCTGCAGATAATTGTGTCAAAGTGGGGTTAAAGGACGTTTAAAAAGGTGGAAAGTAAAACTTTAAAGACACGGTGTGAAAATTCATCCGCGTAATAATGAACATCATTGTGGCGTAACAGTGAAATCACCCAAATCAAAAGAACATTTATGGCAATTAAGGTTGTAATTCAGAGAATTACCACATCGCCACAGAAGCTTAAATAGTCGTGTTGGGAGAAAACCAAAGCACATTACTTTAATGGTATAATATGCAAACTATGGATCGTTCAATTACATGGCTTAACAACGCATAAATGATGCGAGTCTTGTTATTTGGACGGTGGGGTCTATGGTAATTCATTTGGAAGGACCAGCGAGCTCTCAGATACAGTGAAATCTATTTCCGAGCTCCGGGAGCCGCTGCCAAACTACATTTAAGGGAATAAAAATTAATGACAGAGAATCTGAGCGTTAAATTAACAGTAATTATATGACCCGCATGCTGTAAAGATCCCATTTTTTATGGTCTAATTAGGTAACTGTCTCCCCATACATCAACATATTTCCCTCTGTGGATTTTCACACCAGATCCCGGTCATGTTCAAATACTGATGAAAAATAATTAATTACATTTTACAAAGACACGCTTTAAATAGCGCAATAATCAAACTCCTCTCACGGTTACGCAAATCAATGACGCCTGATCACCAAAGGCGTAACGAAAACAAAGATTAACAAAGTGTCTTGTGTAGTTTGAGGGATTGCATTTTCCAGGATTTCACGTGAATTTATTATTACTTACAAAGAAGGAAATTACACAGTGTGCGCGTATTCAGAGTGGTGGATGAGGAGAGCAACCCATGTCAGTAGGAGAGTATCCTTACACAGCTCTTGTTGAACAGGTCTTGCACCGAGAATCTAGTAATCCCATGCAATTAATCCGCACAAAAACATCGTTAAATCTGCCCCTCGCTACAATTGGCTACCAATTGTCTGCATTCATTGTGGGGGGCGCAAGAGACCACCCCTGCGAGGCAAAGTGGAGACCTGTTATGTGATCCACAATACGGTGACTCCAAAACTGTGAATTATTCCATCTGAAGTGGATCAGTAGTAGTAGGCGAATTGTGGGATTTTTTTCTACAGGACAGGCAGGGTGAAATGGTACAATTTAAAAGTAGAGGAAAATATTATAGTGTTTTATTTACTCTTCTAGAATGAATAGTGTGATATATTGTTGCCTGCAGACTGCATGCGTTACTTTGAAGAATGTCTCTAAGCCTTTAATCACATAACGTGCAAACAGCACGTTTCTGACCAAATGTAAGATATTGTGTTTCTCGCGTTTGTTATATTGTTACATTACTGTCATTACATCTTTAAGCCATCTCGGTTAACATTCGCACACTGGGAATTTCATAAAACGTTTCTCACGTGCCAACGCGCATCACACGTCATCACTAGATGCTAGGTGCATTTGCGTTTCCTGTCCTATCCAACGCAAGGCCGGTATGCGCCTAAACAACGGTATGCGCATTAAGGCATTATGTACCGGTTGTACCTGGGATACCGGGCCTACGGACTCCTCTCGATCAGTATAGAGATGTGAGTGAGCTCCTGGTCCCATCGCTCATGTGCAGCTCGATTAGCCCCACGTGTCTCATTCTTAATATGTGGAGGTGTAGCAGATGGTCGGAGACGCACCGTGTTACGAGGCTGTGGCGGTATGTAACGCTTTTCTAATTGAAACATCAATACTGCTGCAGAAAGCCGCAGTGGAACAACGATGCAAGTTCGGACAAAAACGTTTGCCTATAAAAGTTCTTCTGGAATTAACATCCGGGCACTGTTTGCGTGACTTAAATGTAGCATGTTTCATGCCGTAAAAGCATGCGTAAATCGGTTTACAGATTGTTAAATAGCAAAATATGCAATACAATGAATCAGTAGCCTATGCATTGTGTTTAAGGGTACCAGTTGCTATTCTTAATAATCATTATAGAAAAAGACAAATAAATGAATACTCATTTCTGTGGCCTATGAGGTGCAGCATCTTAGTAGCCAATGTAACCGTGTAAAGAAGTGTTTTTATTTGCCTTCATCCATTCCAGCCAGGCAATGACCTCACAAAAGCTTACCTAGATGAGTTGGAGAGTTAAAGGCTTATTTGAAACTGAATTGATATAGATGGTCACAATTAGATATAGGCTAAGAATGTTGCATGTACAGACAAAAAGAGACCGTTCCTAATTTTCATTTCAAAAGCATTTCTAGATGTATTGTGGTCATTAAAGTCCAGTCTTGGTTAAATTTCAACAAAATCAAACCTTGGGAATGAAGTCATCAAATGTGAAAGACTGACAGCATGAGAAGACACATGAAGACTGAAAATGATTTCCGAACGATCCTAAATATTTGTACAACTATTACTACTGCATTGCTTAAAAGTGAATATGAACTTGTTTTCTTTGCAGAATTTGAGGTCTGAAAAATATCTTTTCTGTTATTTTGACATGTTTTTCCAGTGTTCATTTTCTGCAAATACTGTAAAGATACAACATTTTCATTTGAAATTTGGGAGAAATGTTGCTAGTAGTTCACAGAATAAAACAAAAATGACATTTTTCACAAAAAGCATTTTACCTTAACACATAGGGTATAAATAGCTCATTTTAAAGTAAGAAAAATGGTCTCTTAATTTTGTCAGCGGCTGTATATTTCTGTTGAGTTCTAATAGAAATGTGTACATTTTGTTTATATTTTTGAAACCAGGTATATGGCATTTGAAAAAAAAATCACATTTCTCCTGGGCACACACAAACACTCCTCACTAGAATTTGACCTTTTGGACAAGTTTGCTCTGTAGCTGAGACCTGAGACTTGTGCTTCATCCAGCTGACCTCCACTCTATTGCTTGATGTTTACCTTAGTGATTTGAGGCTGAACCTGAAAATATTTGCACTTCGTGTCAACCCCACCCTGAGATTTCAAGTTATGAACTGAATGTATTATTTTGGATCCCTGAGGAGAGAAAATAGGACATTAGTTGCATATTGATATAAAAGCATTGGGAGCAACATAATTCATTAGTTTGTAACAAGCAAAATGGTCTACTGTAAAATTCTCATCTATAAGACTGAATGAAACACCAGACTTCCCCCCCCCTCAAGCACTGCTTATGGACCAGTGTCCACCCCAACATGGTAAAGGTTATTCATACGTTAATGGATAAAACAAAGGACATCATTTGTAGGCCAAGTCTTGTCTGAGCCTCCGTCAACCAATCCAATACAGCCCTAAGGAAAATATCCAAAGCTCTGCGTTTGGGCTGAGGTTGGAAGGTCTATTTGCCTCTCCGTCAAGCATCGATTTATCCTACCCTCCAATTTATTTCTCCTCCTCGTTTCTGCGATCCATACGGTTCCTGCCTCAGGGGAAGAACCAGGGGAGAGACAGTGGACAGCCTCCCAACACATTGAAAAGCTGATCTACAGCCCTCCACAACATAAACCAATATGTACCTTCACTCCAGGTGAAAGAGCCTCTGAAAGTGCTTAAGAGTGGAGTATGTCTTGTGTTATGCATACACTCTTAAAAATAAAGGTGCTTAGAAGCTTCTTCAAAGCGATGCCATAGAAGAACCATTTTTGGTTCCACAAAGAACCATTCAGTCAAAGGTTCTTTAAAGGACCATCTCTTTCCTACATTTTTATAATCTTAAGAACCTTTTTTCACCACAAAGAACCTTTTATGAGACAGAAAGGTTCATCGGATGTTAACGGTTCATTATGGAACCATTTAGACAAAAAAGGTTCTTCTATGGCATCGTGAAGCACCTTTATTTTTAAGAGTGTTCTGCCAAGAAGATGCAGCAGGGTTTTATCTTCTTTTCGCATATTTATAAACACAGATATTGGTGAAGATTTTTTGCCAATATTTCCGAACTGTAAATTATCAAGAGAATTTCGAGAGCCCCATAAAGCAATGCCAATCATGAAAGAAATCAATAAAAATGTCCGTGGCAGTTGTAGACATGGCTTGGCTGGTATGTGAACAAGACAGAAAATATGGGATAAGATAAATAAGAGATAAGATCAATTAAATAATAGAAACCGATAAATTAACAAGAAAAATTAAATAAATATTGGTATGACTAACTAATAAATACTAAGCTAAAAAGAAAAATAGATCATTAACCATAAAAAATGAAATAAATATTGCTATGACTAATACTAATCAAACTCTAAGCCATTAGGGAAATAGTGAAATAGCATTAACATTATTTTAGTTATTTATTACTATCATTATGAGAAACATCATTTAAACCATTGCTACATTGCTATGAATAAAAGACCCATGTATGTGTTGTATTCCCTACCCGAAAAGGAAGAAATCAGATATGTTCTTGCCATTTATTTCTACAAAGATCGGAATTCCTCGATCATCCCATGTGTCCAGTGCAAAAATGAAGCAATTCTCATTTCACAACAAAACAGTCCAGATAGACACCTGACACGTCCAACACCTGGAAATGGTCAATGGCGATCTGTTCAGGCCTTCAGGGGACATTGAAATCCATAGAAAGATAGTTTCAAAGATTTATTGGAATAGTAAATCACACACAGTGTGATCTGGGGTCTCATTTATAAACGTGTATTACAAAACGGTGCTGTAAACATGCTTACGCCACTTTTCACGCAAAGGTTGTGATCTATTAAAAACAAACTTGACGGGAGAATGTGCGCACCTGTAAGCAAACTCTGATGCGTACGCACATTCTGGAGACAAGGGGAAGTGGCGACACAGATGGCGAGTTGGTGAACTCAAATGTGAGAAGAACGATAAGTATTAATGCCTCACACATATTTAATTTCACTTTATATCATACGTTAGATCCACATTATCACGAAGATTAAATCTAGCAGTGTTATTTGCGCTTGTACTGAGGGATTTTTTCATAAACACCTTGTAAAATCCAACTCAAATCTTAAATCAAATTTAATTCTAAATATGTAATCGGCGCGCTGTCTCACCATCACATTGTTGACTACGGGACCATGCGTACGCATTCTTTTACTGGTTTGAATGAAGCCTAATAATACAGGCAGAATATTTTTAAACTCCGTTTTCTCTTTTATACACACATTTGATTCAATATTTCACTCTTATTAATGGAGTAAAAGACTCAAGTGACGTCTAAAAGTTAAACAAAAAGTATAGATATATTTTTAGAGCATGTGCTGCTTTTAATCACTTTCCAGTGGCATGTTGTGCGTTAATGTTTAAATGACAGCGAGTAGTGCGAGGTCCTCTTCAACTAAACTTGTGTTCTAAAACATATGTAATGTATATAAAACATTTCCAGCGAGAAAAATGATCCGTGGTGCGCACTTTGATATTGTCCATTGGCTCATATGTCTCGTATCGTCACGTGAATGGAAATATGCATGTGTAAATGATATGAAGATTAAGTTATGCATAGTTAAAATAGGCATTGTAAGCTGGTTACATGGTTGTATCGGGGAGGAGATTTGACTGGGATTTATAAAGGGAATTACGCGCAGGTTCTGGCATAGGCATGGTTTTATAAATCTGAAAACTTTTGTGCGCACGCAAAACCTAGCTTTTGTGCGTGCGCACACTTTAAGGGTGAAATCTATGCAAAGTTTTATAAATGAGACCCCTCATTCTGTACTTTCAACAGGTTTGATGCTGCTACAGCATAACCCTTCTTACATCATAGGCCAGTCAGATCGCATTGTATGGTGGGCACAGGGTTCTCAATACACATGACCCTAAAACAGAGGCTCTCTAAAAGAGCAGAAAGGCAGACTGATGTCTCGAATCAAGAGAAAGAAAATTTGCTAAACCATAAAAGACGACAAATAAAATCAACACGAGGAGAGAGCGAAATAAAGCCAAAAACTTTATTCTAGGGGTCGGGTGTTCAATTCCATACATATTTGCATTGTCCACATTTAATTGCTTTTTCTTTTTTTTTGTGAGCAGACATAAAGGAAAGAAACAAGACAACCCCCCCAAACATAGCAGCGACAGCAGCTAATGGAGGGGGTGTAATTGTGAATGGAGGTATTCATCTGAAGATGCGGCTGGTAAATTGCTGCAGACAATGCATAGCGCAAGGATGCTCAGACCGCCGGCGTTTAGAGACGCTAGGGTAATTGCCCCTCCACAGAGATGGAGGGAAATGAGTGGGAGAGGAAGAAAGAATTGGTGAGAGAGCAAAGTAAGAGACGTTAGGTAAAGAAAAGTGGATATCAGACACGGGGATGGGAAAGATGAGTCTAGAGACTGAATGGATGAGAGTCTAGAAGGAGAGGAAGAGGAGGTGAGTGTGTGTTTACATGGAGGGAAGATGATGTGGGGGAGGGCGGCGTGGCGAAATAGGTTCTCAGCACTGCACTTTGCAGAAAAAATAGCCATCAACTAAAAGAAAATGGTATGAAGACAAACACTGTGTACTCAAGTGCAAAATATCCTCTGATATGCACGCTCCTCTGACTATAGAGAAATGTATCACAAGTCTAGACGTTAACATTTAAAGAAAACATCCAAGGTCACAAACGCAGAAAGAAAGAACGTGGTCACAAACAAACAGACACACACAGCAAGGGATGAAAGAAAGAAAACAACAACAACCATTCACAGACAAAACACATCTGTCAACAGAACAGCATCCTCACTAGAGAGAAACATCAGGGAGCAACAATTCAATTAAACATATCATCCTGTTTAAATTACGGCTACATAATCACTGCAATTCACCATTGCCTAGAATTACAAATTGACAACACAATGGGCAGAAAACCCAGCAAGATCGACAGGACCATTGATAGCTTTGGCAGGAAGGAAATTGTGCGTTTTAATTCACGTAAGAACTTGCAGACATTAAGTCTGAGGCGACGTGAGGAATTTTGAAGTTCTACAAGTATACATTGTATATTTAGAATCGACCAATTAGAGACGGCGTAACCCATTTCATAAAGTTTGACAACTTTCATTAAAGAAAATTTAGCTGCCCAGAGGAAATTGTTATTTCTCAGAGAGTTGTGCTTCATTTTAAGAATCAACTATATTTTGTATCAACAAAATACGTATGTTGCGGTTGTTAAAATACTCACCCAAAAATGAATATTCTTTCATCATTTACTTGAGTGTCTTTCTTCTGAAGAACAAAAATGAAGATATTTTGAAAAATGTTGGTGACCACACAACATCGGACCCCATTGACTTCCATTGTATGGACACAAAACCACCAAGATATTTCTCAAAATATCTTCTTTTGAGACTCCGCAGAAGAAAGAGTCATATGCATGTTTTGAAAGACAGAGTGAATAAATGATGACAGATTTTTGTGAACTATCCCTTTAAGAGTATGTAGCTGTTGAATGTAGATTCTATATGTAAAATAATCTAGATTTGTATCAATTTGATTATCTTTATTGAAATCTTTAATAATATTAACTTTCAGTTGCAGACTGAAAGTTCAGTTTGTGACATTGTTGAGATCTCTTCTGAAACTCTTATGGAGACTTTGTGAAATTTCTGGAAGAGAAATATCTCAACTCAAGCAAAAGTTTCATTTGGCGTCCATTTAATCTCATTGATATTTATGAGACATTATTGAGATATTAAAAAGAGGATCACTCTTCTTACATGGAAGTGAAAGCAGAAAGGAAGTTCCTTAATAAACAAAGTTATTTGTTTTGGCAGATGGACAATCGGCATGAACTGTGCAAATGGTTCTCTTGAGTGTTTGTGTCGCACCTCTAAACGCCTTCCCCTCCTCGGCATAGTGGTTAACAAGACGGTAGCAGACACGTTGCGGCCGACACACAGCGCTGACACGAGACGGCCAGGGTCAGCAGGGGTCACGCGGTAATTACACATATAACTCCCTCTGTGAGCAGCAGGCCGGCTGAGCTTACAGCCACTGGCTACTGTGTCACACACACTCTCACGCAGAGCATCTTATAGTGCTGACGCACGCTGAGAGTGGCCGGGGCTTGTGAGATGCACGCACAGTGAGAAAGTGATTACAAGGCGGGAGGAGACAACCAAGCAGGCGGGGATGCTGAGGTGCTGAAAACATGATTATTAGTTTGTACTGGCAGGGTGAAAGTTCTTGTGACTCTGTCTGTCCCAAACAAGGTCTTGGCATGGCCTTAAAAAACAAACAAACAAATCTGACGTCTTTAGCTTTTCTTTTAAAATACAAGATTATTGTTGACGTCTAGAGTAAAGCCTCAGGCATGCGTGTGCATGTCGTACGTGCCGTTTGCATCACAACACGTTGATCCAGGAAAACGTCAAACTTGGCAAACTCGTGGTCACCAGATGGGTAAAGCTATGGTGGTTGGGTGGTTTATCACGAGTGCTGATAACCAAAAGATAACCACTGTGCCCTTGAGCAAGACACTTAAAGGGGATGTGCAACGGTGTTTCATGCATTCGGACTTCTTACAATGTTAAACGTGCTGTCTTCTCATGCTCGACATGGTCAACTTGTCAAAAAACGAGTTTGAGGTATGACGTAGCATTTCTGTGCTCGATACCCTCCCCAAGCGTTCTTATAGGTTTCGGAAAGTTTTTTTTTAACATGAAAATCAACTTTTTTTAGTCCCTTAGTGGGCAATTCTCCTGGAAAAGCACACTCACGGCAAGGCAAAAGAAATAGCCCGCCCACGCGGGACCAACGAGCAATAGGAAGACCCGATTACCATCAAGATTGGCTGCGCTGCGTCAAGATTGGCTGCGCTGTGGGCCTGCAGCTGCAGCTCGTTACTCTTGCGATAGTGAGAGAAGTTGAGGTGTGTTTGTTTGTTCACAGCATTTTAGTGATGGATGTTATATAAACGGTGGATATAACGCTGGATTTGGAGATCGTTTGAAACTGATAGATGGCGCGGTCCCAGCGCTAAAAGATGCCGGACATGAACCACACGCTGTAAGTGAAACAGAGTCACATGTCTGTGTTTTGTTGGAAATGGGTGCGCACGTGCTTTAGTTCTGCCCCCCCATCGACCCTGCACGCGTCGTATGTTTTAGGAAATAATCATACAGCTGTATCTGTCTTTTATAAATGTGATCAAACTAAAGACTCAATCTAAGACTACATTTGAAGGGTGCGATACTGTTCTGTAAATACTCAAGATTAACATGAGATATGCAGAAACTGTCTTGAGTTATGGCCACTTTAACCCCAGGTTGCTAAAGAGGGAATATACTTTCGATAATTGTAGTTATTGTACGTTTTTAGATAAAAGCTAAATGGTAACTAACCGAACAGAGCTTTATCTAGAGTTATTTTGATATAACATGGCACTGCAGACTAATGCGGCATACATCTGCAGAGCAGCACATTAAAGGTTAGCTTACAATATGAGTGTCACACCACATGATGTTCCAAGAAAGATCAGGTCTAAGAAATAAGAGCATCCCACAGCTGAGCACAGCATTGATTTGTTGTGGGTAAATAAATCACTACACACCACCGGTGAATCGATAGCCTTTCCAACCCAACCAAGAGAGAAGCCTCTCATACAGCCATGCTGTTCACTTCCTTCACTCTCGACAGCATTTGTTAAAGATTTCATGCATTTTTACCGTAACACTAATCTGCAATGAAAGATGTGGATAAACACGATCAATCTAGGATTCATCTCAGATATGAAACAAGACGTGGATTACAAGTTTATCGTTCAAAGTGAGCGGTACAATATCACGTCACGGTGGAATGCTACATCTGGAATCACGTAAAAGATGGAAAGATGGAAAACGCTAGCCACAGGGTCTGAAACAAATGAAAGCAAAGGTGTTTATAAATGAGAACACAGGCACATTCACGGCGCGAGCAAGATATTGCGAGAGATGGATGGCACTACAGAGAAAACGAGCGAGATTAGGGGAGGGAGAGATTGGAGGAGACAGATGCGGAGAGTAGCGCGGAGTTCAGGCAGAAATGAAAGAGATATCATGAGAGGACGAGATGGATGGGAGAATGAGAAGGTAGAGGTGGAGAGAAAGAGACGGTCATATGGCGAGTGGTAGACGATAGAGGGGCGGTAGAGAGGTGGGCCGGTGGGGTGTGCCAACCGGGCTCTTGCTGGGCGTACATATGTAGAGCAGCAGGGAAGCGGCAGTGTGGATGACTGTAGCACCGGCTGAACCGCGGCTTTCTTTTCTCTTCCTATCACATCAGTCAGGACCATTCCATTCTTCTTTTTATCCATCCAACAGACTTTTGTGCCTGGTCTGGACACGCACACCTATGCAACCCATGCAAATAAGTAAATAAATAAAAAAACACATCTGACATCCCTGAACACATTAGCTATGGAAATGCATGCAAAAATATGCACCTCTACAAATCCACCTTGGGCCAATTTGTGGTTTTGTGGCTGTTTGCGTGTACACATGTGTGCGGGGTGAGTTACATATGGAGAGAAGCGGTTGTCTGTGCATGTGAGAGGGAATCTCTGTTCAGTACAGTTGAGATCATATGGGTATTCCCTTTTCCGACTGTGAAGGCTCTGTGTGTGCCAGAGATGATGTTTGTGTGTAAATACGTGTTCTGTCAGTCACAGATGTGCCCGTATGGTTCGTACTGCTTTAGGCTTCAAATTATTGAGTCTTTCCGATTGAAAATAGGCCTGGAACCCTTGGAGTCTACCCAGGATTCCATGTAAACACAGTGGGATGCTGCAACATTGGCGCAGAGCCCTGTCTTACAGGTAGCGAGAGCAGAGCATTTCATTGACGGTCCAATGGGGAAGAAAAGCAGGGGATGGGCTAAGACAGTGATTGCCAACCTGAGGTAAATACACATACCTCAGGGGGTACTTACCCAGAAGACTATTTTTTTTGCTCAGACGTTGATTTTTCATAGCTCTGGAGTTATTAGTTGTGTTTCATTTAAGTATCATTTCAAGTCTCAGGTGTCTCTACTAAAATAATTTAGGAGACGTAAAATTAAAAACTATATATAATTGTATAAATACTGTACATTGAATACATTGTAAAAAATGAACAATTTTGGGTTGAAAATTTTAACGAAAAATTTGATGAGAGATGTTTGATATCTGATTGCAGACTTCGCAATTCTGAGCTCAGACTTATGATATTGTTGACATCTCCCCTGAACCTAATTGAGACATTTGTAATGTATATGGGAAATATCTGTCTCATGAGAAATATCTGGGATGCAGGAGATGGGAACTACATTTTTCCTTAGATCTGATTGATGTTTTGGGGAACTATTTGAGAACTCATCTGTGATTTTTCTTTCTCGTGGGCAAGCAGGTTCCAGTGAGTATCTTGAAAAGATTTGGATTTTGCTTGATAAACCTACAAAACACAAGCAAAAATGTATTACAAGGACGATCACAACAGAAAAGTAATATAACAAAAAAATGTAGTTGCATTTTGTAGTTAAGAGCAGGTCAACACATTCAGTTCACATTTTAGGGCAAGAAAACAATATAATATGTGCAAATTTGTTCATTTGTGCTATATGCAGTAAATGTCATTGTAATCTGCATAATATTTAAATATATATAATTATTGTTTTAATACAAATTTCATTATCAGCATAATTTGACTGAAAATGTAGCAATTAAAAAATGTTTAGTATTTGGAATGTCCCTCTTTCGCTTGTTTAGTATTATAAAAGTATATGAACGTACGACGTGAAACTGGACTTGGCAGCAGTGTTGGGCAAGTTACTCTGAAAAAGTAATTAATTACTAGTTACTAATTACATATTCAATAGTGTAATAAGATTACTGTACAAATTACTCTCTCCAAAAAGTATTTAGTACTTATTACTAATTACTTTCTATATCCTATATCAACCTTGATTAGTTAAGTGATTCAAGGATAGACATGAAACGGCTCTTTTAATTCATTCAAATAAATAATATTAAACTACATAAAGTAGTATTATTAACTGACCAAAGTATTACAAATGTGAGAATTATACATTAAAGCACAGATTTAAAAGTTAGACTTTAAATTTTGATGTCAATTCCACTATTGCATTACACAAAGTATTTAGTTTAATTACATCACACGTAACTGTAATTAAATTACAGAAAAAATAAGAGTAATCCCTTACTTTACTTTTTCAAGGGAAAAGTAATTAAATCACAGTAACTTATTACTTAGTAACTAGTTACACCCAACACTGGTTGGCAAGAGGGTGAATGTGGGTTATGATAGTTGAATGTAAATGAAAAACCTAATCTAACAAATAATCTTCCAGGAATATTGTAGCACAGTATGGTCTTAATTCCTCAACTAGATTTACAGTGATAGCAGAAAGAAACGGCTGGAAATGTCTGTCTATGTGGCCTGCAGCATTAACCTTCACTTCAATGCAAGGTCATCTAAGCCCCTGTTTTGCCTGTTCCCTTTCAATTAAAAGTCCTTCTCTTTTTCACCATCTTGCTTTTTGATTATTGTCATCATGAGAAATTAATAAAAAGGAATGCAGGTTCTGTATCCTTGAGTTAAAACATGATGCGGATGATATGAGTGTTAAATTAAAAATGCATCTTCTAACACCTAGGTAAGGTAATGGGTTCAAGCAGTCATTTAAAAATGGATAACAAACATCTGCTACATGTGCCGTGTCTATTTGTGCTTTTTCTCATATAGCAGTTGATGACATCACCACTCCGACCCTATGTGACTTCAAAAAATAAATATATTAATATAATATTTATGTGAGTTTTTTCCCCTGGTTTCTTTAAGAGTTCTATTTCTGTAAACACCAACCTTATAACTAAGTTCTACTCACATGCACATAAAACACACACACACACACAAACAAATCTCTCTATACAACAGTGACTAAGTATCATGTGATCCTGATGTTGGCTGCATCTATTAGGTATTGAATAAAAATACATTTCCATTTGACATTTCACAGCAAAGAACATAGACGCGAGAGGAAGGAGAAAGGATGCAGAGAAAAAGTGAGAGAGTAATACAGAGGTCTGGGCAGTGAGAGAGAGCGGGTCATGACCTTCCAAGATGAAGGGCCACACGAGTGTTCTGGCCTGAAAGCTCAGTAAGTCTGGTTCTTTATGCAGAAGTTGAAACATTGAAACCGCTTCATACATACCGCTCATGCTCTCTGAAAAGGGGCAGTGGGGTCACTGATGCCTGACTAATGTCAGATTACAATTCAAGAGGTTTGTGGTAAATCATGTATACCTCAGCAGGAGCGGTAAGGTGTGTGTCACACTTATCTGCAGGTGTGTTTAAAGGGACAGTTCACCCCAAAATAAAAATTCTGTAATTATTTACTCACCCTCGAGTTGTTCCAAATCTGTATGAATTTCTTTGTTCTGATGAACACAAAAGAAGATATTTGGAATAATGTTGGAAAGCAAACGGTTCTTGGCCACCATTGACTACCATAGTATTTGGATTTGGAACAACTTGAGGATGAGTAAATGAAGACAGATAATAATAAAATTTTTAAATAAAAATCATGAAATATGGACATACAAGTTTTCAGCAATAAAGTAATAATATACAATGAGTATCGGTAGACTTTGTGGTACTTCATCTTTGAAGGTCATGACCAGCTTTCTCACTGGCCAGGCCTCTGTATTTTAACTAATGCCAGAATGTGTGCACTGGTGTGTGTGTGTTTAACCAATAAATGACAGAGTTAAAAGCTGTAAAGATACATCCCCACAGTTTACAAGTGGTTTCCGTAGAGATGCATTCATCACTTAAAGCCTGATAAAATAAGTAATAAATTGGACACAAAAACAGTTAGCCACTGACCTCCAGAAACACATTGACCGGCACATGCTCCCAAAGACTGACCGCTGAGTGTTTTCCCATCCGTGACAAGGCTCATTTCGCCACCTGAATAAAGAAATATAAAAAATACAACCTTGGTTAGGATTCTTACTGCATTGTCAAATATAACCAATGTAAGATCACACTCAAATGTATGCCATTGCCTTCTAAAAAAACATTGGATATATGAATATATTTGTTGTTCGCCAGCAACTTTAGAGACTGCTGCAATACCAGGTCTGCAAAAAACCAAATCAAACCTGTACAACAGTATTAGTGGAAAAACAGACAAGTAGACAGCAAAGCTGGACGAGTATCAATAATTCAATTGTGTGTTTGTGTTTGCTATTGGATTTGTAGGTGTGCGTATACAGTCTGATAACTATCTCCCAGAACGCATCTACAAATAAATCAACGTGTTAGCGCCTCTGTGTTCTCTAAGGTGTGAATATGTACATATAAAGGAGTGCGTTGAAAGGCCTCGTGACTGATATTCTGCTCCGTCTCTAATGGCCCTATATGAAGAGGCAACAAGTCATTTACAGAGATGATGTTGTCCTCTGACACAATCACTTTCTATTCTGTCCGGCAGAGAGGGGGGGCGTTTGCAGTGGGTAATTGCATTGAGAATTGATTTTAAGCAATGTGCCGTCTCATGGGCTGTAATCAAGCACCATTATTCACTGTTAACTAAAGCGCTCCGCACAGGCCAACACAAAGACATGACTCCTGTTAAACAGCCCAGCTCCCTGCGCTCTCTCATTAACACACACATCTCAAAGAATGACTAAGAGCTCTCACACGACGCGGGGAGGTAACGTTTGAACAACATTCCCGCAAACGTACGCCAGGAGTATGAAGTGATTAAGCTGAAATCGGGCCTCTCGTGTGCTCTTATCGGCTGGAAATGAATTGGCTCATTTGCAGTGTGGTGTGAGAGAATGTTTGTTGTGGCTTCGAGTAGGAGCTTCCTGAACCGATTCCAGATCCGTGTCAACTTATATCATCAACACCGTTGCGGTGACCTACGCCGTTTACCAATCAGAGCCTGAGATTCACCCGGAGGACCTTGTTTGGCAGCCAATCAGTGTGGCAATCAAACCGCCCGTTTATTCATCTGCCTGGCTACGAAGCATTTTGTCAGGACTGTTTTGTCTTTTGTTGCCTAACAGCAGTAAGAAGTTTTAGAAGGGCGCCAGGGCACTTTTTGATAAAAGGGTGACCGTCACCTCTGTCCTAGTCTCTGCCTCAGACGTCACGCCCACGATCCGTTGGCTGAACGTCTGATACATTTGGCACACTTTTTTGGAAACACTTCAACGAGTTCGAAGTCGTTGTCTGATTGGTTAAATTCCACAGGATTTCTGGGAGACGCGTGTGTCGCGTTCTTTAACGGTCCGCCGGGAAACAAAACAAAGTGGTCCGATCGAATTAGAAAGCTGCCGTGTTACATCAGTGACAATGAGCGTTCATCAAGACCGACTAAACGCTGCTTTATGAAAAGTATGCAAGGTTCATAGTATAGATTCTTTAAAAGACGTCCAAGAGTTTTGTTTGAGGTACTTAGTGGAGTCTAAAAGATATGTTTTAACGTGTTTGCCGACTGTATATGGCAAAAGTCTTATCTTTCAAGCCTGGCCGACCGTCTCCCAGAATTTGGAGGGGTACCATAGAGATCCAGTTTTGCTTGTTGTTTGCCCTCTCACATCTATTATGGAAGATCAAGTAAACTACCTCACAACGAGAAGGGATATCCGCCGCATATGCGGGCCAAGATGAAAGAATAGACGCGGACATAGCAGTTGGACGGTTTAGTCTTGTGTTTGGTTCTCCAGAACTGCTTGTTGGAGTTAAAAAGTGGAGCTATGCTCCAAACAAATGTTTACCAGGAACGTCTTATTGGCATGGCTGTCGACGAAGTGCACACCGTTGTACAATGACAAGTAACGCTATTGTTCTCTGCCAAGTAGGTTTCGTGTATTTTCTGTTTTAATGCATAAAACTTACTAAACAGCTGTTTTATGCTTACATTAGTTTGCTTTAGTTATGTGTATTTACATGTGTGTTTAAGCCGGTGCTCTAGGAGACTGAAGCGCCATTGTAAAAGTAAATTTGGAGACGATCGTGAATGAATGATTTACTAGTTGCACATCGGTCTGTAATTGTGGGGACATTTCCACGCCACTAAATATGACGCAGCACAAAACTATACTGGATTGGTAGCTTCACCTGTCAGTCATATTGTCTTTTGGGCGGGCCTTGACCAATAAAAGCAACCAAAGTTACCAGACCTTCAGCATGAAGGTCTGGCTACGCGAGACTACCTCTGTCCTATCAGTGATTAAAAATATCGCCCTACATCTAACACCCATCATCTAAACTACCCCCGTGGGCTATTAAAACTCTTGAGTCTGCGCAGATCGATAGTGGTAGATTTCTCTCCAAAGCAGTAAATGCGCTTGGGCATCTGATTGAGGGAGAGGGAAAGTGATATCAAATATAAAATCTGCCTGGTATTGGGACAAGAGAAGCTTTTTAACATAATGGTTGATTTCAATGATAAATGTGCATATTTGACCCAATCATGGGTTAAACCAACCCAGCACAGGTTAAATTTAACCCAATGGTTGGGTTCATCCATATTTTGAAACAGCCCAGCTTTTGTTAAGCCCTATTTGGACGGGATCAGTTTTACAGGGGTAGATGGGTTTTTTTTGGTTATTTTTTTGCAACCTGAAAATAACCAGAAAATAACGTTCCCTGACGGTTATTTGGGGGGGGGGTTTGCAACCAGAAAATAACCAGAAAAAAATGTTGTGTGTGTGCGTGTGTGTATGTGTGGGAAGGGTAAACCCTACGGTATGGGGACAAAATGTCCCCACAAAGATGGCAATATCCAAAACCCTTGTCCTTGAGGGGACATTTTTTTGTCCCCATGAGGAAACAAGCTTATAAATCATACAGAATTAACTTTTTTGAAAATCTAAAAGAGCAGAAAGTTTTTTGTGATTGTTAGGTTTAGGGGGTGGGTTAGGGGTAAGGGAATATGATATACAGTTTGTACAGTATAAAAACCATTGTGTCTATGGAATGTCCCCATAAAACATGGAAACCCAACATGTGTGTGCGTGTGTGTGCGTGTGCATGTGCGCGAGCACGTGCATTCTCTGCTCTGCCGCGCACTCCCGTCATTTAAAAAGTAACGGTCATTTCGTTTTACCTCACTCACTAACACATTAGTTTAGTGGTTTATTTATTTTTATTTTTTATTTAAAAAACGTACAGATTTGAGAGTAAACTTTTATTTTCGTGATTTTAGATTGATTTGACACATCTAAATCAACAGACCATGATGTAAGGACTGAAACTCAGGGCTTTTGATTGTTATATCTAAAAACGGAGCCGCGCTATACTTCTGTGGTGAGACAAGAATATTTTTAGCCTAAAGACAATTAAATGTTTATTGTTCTGTCAATAAATATCTGCTTTAAATCCTGTATATTGTGTTTAAGACATTGGTTATTTTATTTCAATTTCTATAATGTCTGATGCTGAGGTACACACCGTGTGGTTTTATTAGAAATGGTATAACGTTACTGTTTAAATCGAAAATTACTTCAGTAATGAAAAAGGAGTTAGGCTAATAGAAGAGTCTAATGCATTGATTTCATCCTCCATATTGTGTGGGATGATGTATTTTACTTATTTTAATTAGATTAGATAAGCGATGGATACAAACACAGCATGGATACTCATAAATGACGTGTAGTGAGGCCAAACGGACCCGAGAAAATTATTTTAGCCTAACGTTCTGGGAACGTTCCCCTAAAGTTAGTTTCTGGTTCCCAGAAAGTTTTTTTAAGGTTTGTTTTTGGTTATCTTTACGGAAAAAAAATTTGGTTTCTATAACGTTAGGGGAACGTTCCCCTAACGTTAGTTTTTGGTTCCCAGAACATTATGGGAAGCAGAAACTAACGTTCGATTTCCATAAAGAAAACTTTCCTGGAGAACCAAAAACGAACCTTAGAAAATAACGTTCTAACGTTAGGGTAACGTTATGGGAACCAAAAATTGTTAGCTGGGGTGGCGGGGCACACCACCTCTGCACATTGAATTTTCCAGTTGAAGTCCATTTATAATTGTGTAAGACATATAAAAATAGTGAATAATGAAGGGGCAGCGCATAGGCCCACTCATACCAGAAAAAAAGATAACCTTCAAAGTTTTTGCATTCCATTTGACTTTGTAAATAAAACCTTTTTGTTTTCTAAAAATATTCCAAAGTCCCAAAATATACACAATGTAAAGAAAAAAAACATCACATTATGTAAACAAGTTGACACAAAAGAATATGTTAATTACTAAATTTTGAAAAAATTAGATAGAACCTTATAATTCAAATTTTATAGAAACATTTTGATACACAGAGCTTACATGCACTTACGATGTCCGATTATAACTTTTGAAGTGTTGTAAGTTTTATGAATGTACTGTACATCATACAAAATTGCCCTTATAATGCCATGTATTACAAATTTATTCTGTGTCTTCTTTATTTTTCATAATTATATCTCTTTAATACAGTAACTACTGCCTAAATGTGTGTAAAGCTGCTTTGTAACAACTAAAAATTATGAAAAGCGCTATGGAAATAAAATGGATCTGATTCTCACTTTTCTGCTGTATTTCATAACAGCAGAGTTAAAAACTTGATCTATCTGTGGCTCAAGTTCAGTTTACTTGAGCGCTCTCCCACACATACACAGCTGTAATATTAGTGCAGCGGACTGCAAAAACATTATAACACGGTGGCTAGCTGGTTGCCATACATAGTAGCTATCAGGCCTGTGAAACCAACTTTATTTATAACATGTTAGGACAGATCTTTACAGACCTCTGTCTTGTGTTAAGCATGCAGTTTAAAACAGAGAATTCTCACAGTAAAAAAAGAACACAAAAGGTTTTGTGTAATAAATCTTAAGTAGCAATCAATATTATATCCTACAGAGAGAGAGGGAGAGAGAGAGAGAATGAAAGTGAGACAGAGAGATTAGAGTTTCTTTATGGAGCCAAGTGAGTTGGTCACTGACAGCAGTAATGCTGTGTGTACACAGCATGCAGCTTGTAAAGCTCCGACCCCCTGCCTTCCCACATATCGCATCTGCGGCCCGCCACTCTCTGCCTGCTCTTTCAGCCTCTCACTGACCATTGCTTTGAAAAACTTTTCTTTTTTCTCTCCCCTTTTCTTCTCTCTCTCTTCCCTTGGCTCCTCCCACACTCTCCGCAGGTCTTTTCTTTCCCCAACTGTCTGGGGACCCTTTCACTTTTTGTCCCTCTCTGACCTCCCCTGGACCACATTCTGTGTTGTTATACACACCATCTGCTTTGGGGGGTAGGGGTGGGGGGGGCGGCAAGCCTTTCCGAGCCACGTAAAACGGTCAGTGTGTCAGCCGGGCAGCCTGATGCCTTCCCTGTTTATAGTGTCATTGGCTTTGGATGCGAACGTAAGCTTGGCCCTTAAGACAGCTCAGAGAGGGCGATTTAAAGGAGGACCCTTCTTAAGCTCACACCCCTCGGGCTGCAGTGGTATGTCCCTTAATTCCCCAATAGAAGTCTCTTTTAAGAGGCACTCAAGCCGCACTAAGCAGCTGCCTGTGAGTTAGGTCATTTTCCCAGGAGCGGGACAGTGGGCTTTGGCAGGACCTCAAAAAAAAAGAACACCATCTGTTACTGGACTGAAAAGGTTGGTGACACCTTCTGTGGTACCAACAACCCCTAATTAAGCGAAGGGGAATGCATGCACAAGCTGCGAGCCGACTGGCCGGCCAGCCTTATGCATTGCCCTAGTGACAAGCCAAGCCTATTCCTCATCCTTCCCCCCTCTCTCGAGCCACATCTGTCCACCGGGGCACACCGAACGGTCCGCGAACCTTCTCTGCTGCTGACGCTAACTGCAGCTTCCAACTATATGAGTGATACACTAACAAAGTCACAGACTTTCATGCACAAAGCATGCTGGGAAGTATACAGAATTTTGTGCTAACACACCCTGTTTTGCATTTACTGTACATGCATGCAATCGTGAGTCTTCATCAATAGCGGCATGCAGTGCATTCAAGTATACGTCTATCTGTATGGGAATTTGACCCACGACCTTGATTGAGCCGCAGGAACGATCAAGGGCAATTCTTCCATCATTTACTCAACCTCATGTCATTCCGAACCTGTATGACTTTCTTTCTTCTGCAGAACACAAAAGAAGATTTTTTTGTAGAACGCTGGTAACCAAACCACATTGCCCCCCATTGACTTTCATTGTATGGACACAAAACCATTGCAACATATTCAAAATATCTTCTTCTGTGTTTCACAAAAGAAAGAGCCATATACAGGTTTTAAATGACATGATGGGGAATAAATGATGACAGCGTTTTTACTTATTTACTTTGTTTAGGTGAACCTTTAAGACCATTGAAAAAAACAAAATTGTAACATTTCTTTAAGATACGAGTCAGATTGTCTTTTTTGAGTATTATGCTTAAATATACAAGTGATAGACACCATTACAGCTCTTATAAACATAAAGCCTTCTTAATGTGAGATATATGAGGATTACAGGGTGACAGTGTTTCCCGTGAAGACGTGAGCTGAAAGGTCTCTTTGCATTTTTTGCTCAAAATATGCATCTCCGTGGATTTGAATATTTGTCACATTAGGATTCGCATCTGTGCGTTCTGTGTATACATACTACTGGTCAAAAGTTTAAGATCACTCTTTATTCATATTTTTCCTCAGTTTAGAATAATATTAAACCCATTAAAACCATGAAATAACACAAACGTAGTTGTGGGAATTGTGTTGTGACTAAAAGCATCCAAAATTAATGAACTCTATGCTATATTTTAGCATCTTTAAAGTATCCATCCTTTGACTAGAATCATACACTTCGCATTTTATCTATCCAGCTTCTTGAGGTCTCAACCTGGCAAGCGTTTTATACAGCACTGAAGGAATTACTTCATCTATGCTGGACTCTTATCGGCTGCTTTTTATTTATTGTTTGGTTCAAATAATCCATTTAAAAATAATAATCAAATAAAATAAATGAATATGTTGGCACAATTATAGTTTTGTCTACAAAAGTGATTTCAAACATTGAAACGCCCAGATTAAAAGATTTTTAAGATCACGAGAAACATTTTTTTCAAGTGATCCTAAACAATGAGTTTGACCGCGTGATTGTACGAACCCACCCGATCCAAATCCTGGAGAACACTGCATCACCCAATTAACCGCTGACACAACCACAGAATGCAATGATGTGGAAGTTTCAAATTTCAATATTTTATTCAGAATACAACATAGATGACATATCAAATGTTTAAACTGAGAGAATGTATCATTTTAAGGGAAAAATAAGTTGATTTTAAATTTCATGGCATCAACACATCTCAAAAAAGTTGGGACAAGGCCATGTTTACCACTGTGTGGCATCCCCTCTTCTTTTTATAACAGTCTGCAAACGTCTGGGGACTGAGGAGACAAGTTGCTCAAGTTTAGGAATAGGAATGTTGTCCCATTCTTGTCTAATACAGGCTTCTAGTTGCTCGACTGTCTTAGGTCTTCTTTGTCGCATCTTCCTCTTTATGATGCGCCAAATGTTTTCTATGGGTGAAAGATCTGGACTGCAGGCTGGCCATTTCAGTACCCGGATCCTTCTTCTACGCAGCCATGATGTTGTAATTGATGCAGTATGTGGTCTGGCATTGTCATGTTGGAAAATGCAAGGTCTTCCCTGAAAGAGACGACGTCTGGATGGGAGCATATGTTGTTCTAGAACTTGGATATACCTTTCAGCATTGATGGTGCCTTTCCAGATGTGTAAGCTGCCCATGCCACACGCACTCATGCAACCCCATACCATCAGAGATGCAGGCTTCTGAACTGAGCGCTGATAACAACTTGGGTTGTCCTTGTCCTCTTTAGTCCGGATGACATGGCGTCCCAGTTTTCCAAAAAGAACTTCAAATTTTGATTCGTCTGACCACAGAACAGTTTTCCACTTTGCCACAGTCCATTTTAAATGAGCCTTGGCCCAGAGAAAACGCCTGCGCTTCTGGATCATGTTTAGATATGGCTTCTTTTTTGACCTATAGAGTTTTAGCCGGCAACGGCGAATGGCACGGTGGATTGTGTTCACCGACAATGTTTTCTGGAAGTATTCCTGAGCCCATGTTGTGATTTCCATTACAGTAGCATTCCTGTATGTGATGCAGTGCCGTCTAAGGGCCCGAAGATCACGGGCATCCAGTATGGTTTTCCGGCCTTGACCCTTACGCACAGAGATTGTTCCAGATTCTCTGAATCTTTGGATGATATTATGCACTGTAGATGATGATAACTTCAAACTCTTTGCAATTTTTCTCTGAGAAACTCCTTTCTGATATTGCTCCACTATTTTTCGCCGCAGCATTGGGGGAATTGGTGATCCTCTGCCCATCTTGACTTCTGAGAGACACTGCCACTCTGAGAGGCTCTTTTTATACCCAATCATGTTGCCAATTGACCTAATAAGTTGCAAATTGGTCCTCCAGCTGTTCCTTATATGTACATTTAACTTTTCCGGCCTCTTATTGCTACCTGTCCCAACTTTTTTGGAATGTGTAGCTCTCATGAAATCCAAAATGAGCCAATATTTGGCATGACATTTCAAAATGTCTCACTTTCAACATTTGATATGTTATCTACAGTATATTCTATTGTGAATAAAATATAAGTTTATGAGATTCGTAAATTATTGCGTTCCTTTTTTATTCACAATTTGTACAGTGTCCCAACTTTTTTGGAATCGGGTTTGTATATAAAAGGGCTAACGTATGCTCCACTGTACAGTACATACAGCATGTACAATATAAAAATGTAATAGATTTCTTTATTTGATCATTTAATCAAATTCATCATTTTAAAGCACTCAATCAACAGCATTGTCTTTCCCTCTCTGTTCTGTAACCATACAGTTACAGTATAGCTCTATTTCAACTATGTGTCTAATTAGTGTGATTAAGTATTTAAGACAAAAGGTCTTAATTAAACACACACACACACTGGGACCTTCAAGGCGTTGGCACGGCAGAGGCTGAATGTTGGCGCTCTTTCTTTTGCTGCCTAAACGTTTTTAATGGAAAACACAAAACATCACAGAAAACACTTTCACCCAAAACATTTGTCTTGCAAGCTGTGTCGAGCCATCTGTGGTGCTTTGATATTTGATAACACGTTGCTAAACAGCAACAATGCTAAAGCTAAATCCCACTGAGAACCATCGAGACTCGTCGCTGAAGAACAAATCAGTTCATTTGACAAATGACCTGTGGCTTTCAAACACCGGGGAGGAAACAGAGGTTGGTGCTAAAAACATCCCGCCGAAATGTCAAAGCAAATGATATTGCGTGAAGTAAAAGGCCTTAATGAAAAAGCTGGCGGGGGGAGATGACAGTTTTGGCACGGCCGATGATATAGTGAGCGTTCTATTGCCTCACACCTGCACTCAGATCAGTGGATTAAGTTGAACGTGACTCCATTAGAGGGACCGACACTGTATCACTGCTCACTCTCTGTCAACGCCTGATTGCACAGTTGAAGTCGATTCAAAATTGGGCGTCTGACCGCTCAGAGCCCAATGAAATGACTTGACGAGCAAGGTTTCTTTCCTCTGTTGATTTGCGATTGAAACAGGAAGTTGGTCTGGATTTAGCTTTTTCAACAGCCAACAGACTTTAGTTTACGTCACAGCAATGATTTGCTATTTACTACTGCCGGTCTAAACCAGGTGGTATCAGATGGAAGAACATTTTATTCTCGAGAGCATTTTACATAGTGAGTGCAGTATGACTCATCAATTTTTATTCCATTTTCCTTGAAGATACAGAACTTTCAACTTTTCCTAGTACACTACTTTCATCTTAACCCTAACACGCACCACAATACGTATTATTTTCTATTTTGGTTTTGATAAAAACTCTCAAGAAATCTGCTTTTAAAATCATGGTATGAAAAACAAATAGGACTTTAAAAATCATTTAACAGGCTGTTGAAGTCTTATGTTACACTTAAAGGTCCAGTTTATGAAATTTAGCGCCATCTAGCAATGAGGTTGCAAATTGCAACCAGCGGATCACTCCACCCCTTCTTTTCGAAGGACTACGGTGGCTGACACAGGACTAAGATGTCGTCACGTTTTGGCTTCTTTGCTGAAGGAGATAATGTATTTATGAAACGCGCTCTGTAGAGCAGTTTTTCCCGTTTAGGGCTACTCGTGGTGTATGTATAGAAATAGCTAATTTTAAGGTAATAAAAACATAATGCTTCATTATGTAAGGTCTTTATACACATCTGGATTGCGTAGATGCATCAGATGTGCTTCTGTGACTTCTGTTAGACTTCATGTTAGTGTTAACGTGAAGATCCTTATAGAAATAATAAGATAATGTGATTGCATCAGAGGAACTCCGATGGCCCCATAGGACATCGAGGTCCATTACATGAGACAAGTGACACTTGACAATGCCTCTACTAGTGGGAAAGCCTGACCATCTTATTGGGTAATTTTTCAGTATGTGTCTCTTGGTATTACAGGCGCAACTGTAGGGCAGCTATACATCCAAAGTTGTGTGTCAGCTAATTTTGTGATAACATAAATTAACTGGAGATGAGCAAAAAAAGGAACTTTATTTATGAATTTCTTGGATTTCTTTATCCCTCCAGCAAAACATCAAAATTGCTACTTAGCATGAATTATACATTAGTGGTGGTT
This sequence comes from Triplophysa rosa, assembly GCF_024868665.1. Classification (NCBI taxonomy): domain Eukaryota; kingdom Metazoa; phylum Chordata; class Actinopteri; order Cypriniformes; family Nemacheilidae; genus Triplophysa; species Triplophysa rosa. The sequence goes on along the minus strand of NC_079897.1, from coordinate 23,328,099 downwards.
GAGAAGAGAGGCCCTCTCTCCCCTGCGGGGGTGGGGGGGGGGCTGAGGCGGCTGCCCGTGCGTGTGTCAGCTCACAAACCCCTGCAGAGAGGACCCCGCCCCTCCGCAGGAAGTGCAGCGCTTCACTTCCCTCGTCCCTCTGGGCAAAGCGGCGTGTCATTGAGACACAGACACATGCATCCCACTTTATCTGCCCGCCTGTCAATCAAGAGCACACAGAGACTGATGCATACACATCCGACACAAATGCGCCAAACTTCCACAGAAACAGACTAAACAGACAAGCAAGCCTTGGTCCAATGTAGAGACATATATATATTTTTTATTCTGTATAAAATCCAAGTTTATTTAGTTCTCTTACGTAATTTCAGGTGTGGTAATCAGTTGGTTAATTGTTTTTGCCTATTCTACCTTTAATTGAGTCTCATCATTTTAATTGAGTGGCTCCTTCCATTTTAAAATTGCCAGTAGAGCATCGCAGAGATGATGTATTTTTGTATGTAAAACCCGGAAGCGAGTTAGCATTTTAGCACTTCTGGTTCCATCGCTGCAAAATGGGTTTTTTGAATGGGATTTTGGGTAAATGCCTAAAATAAGGTCTGTGGGTAACCTACCAGTTCTCATCGATCTGCGTATAAATAACATGCTGTTGCAATATCGTGTAATATGAACGCCAAAGATGATACATGAATGTTTGCGTGCAGCCATTTTGAAACGTACATGAAGAGGAAACACTGAAAAACCATTAGGATTAAGGTTTGGTTTAGGGTAGAGGTTATAATATGCAAGCGCGCTAACATTAGGTTTAGGGTTTGGGTACAGGTTAATTGGACAAATTGCCGTTTAATATGCACGCACGCTAAAATTGACGTATCATATGCACACAAAAATAGGTGTATTGTATGCATGCACAATTGGACTTTGGCGTATGTGGGTTCGGGTAACAAACCCTCTAACTCTTATGCTTTTACATAAAACACACCAGCTATAACCCGCTCTTGATTTTTAAAAGCATTATCGTGTTTTAAAAACGGCGGTTGCTAACAAGTTGCTTAAAGCGACTACATCCCTTGGGGGGGGGGCATTTTTACATCATCACGCGTAAAAATCTCATAAATGATGCAAGATGGACACAAATCTCTAAAAACGAGGATGGAGATTAATTTACGGAGTATTTACTTAACAGTGAACCCATTTCTAATAAATTTGTAAAAAGTTGTCAGAGGCTTGACGTTGATATCGAGCGACTGCAATGTAGTCTGTTTATAGCCTCATGTTAGCGTTTTACTTCTGGCGATTGTATTTAGGCTTCAAAAATAGCAAATATTGTGTTATTTGTTAAAGATTATCTTAACAGACAAAAGCTTATTTTTTTTGTGAACTTCCAAAAGTCTATGTGAAAAATGCATAGGCTGTCGGTGGAGGGAACCAGTGTGAACATCCGGGTTGGACTATATAAATACGTCATCCCTGCACCTGTCTACTGTG